>NC_038250.2:41321712-41420472 GCF_000004515.6 Glycine max
TGATAAGCAAATAGAGGGAAAATAATTTACTTTAAATTATCTATTTTCAACCATGGTAAATTTTACCTATGGATATAATTTTTTTTTTTCATCCCTAATTCTTATACTTATGATCCAAAAGTTAGCTTAAGAAAAATAAGGTTTTATCAAGGATTTCATAGTTTTATTAGATCCTTGTTTGAAAGTGAGAGTGAGGTTTCCACGGCTTCTTTTTAGGTAGTCCTAACCTTTGGTAAAAAAAAATTGGCTTAACCAGGTTTAGAGTCATGTATTCTCTTAAAAAATTTTTTTTTTGACAATTATGTATTAATAATAAAAAATTGATAGTTAATATTTTGAATAACTTGATATTATATTATAATTGTATTTAAAATATATATATATATATATATATATATATATATATATATATATATATATATATATATATATATATATATATATATATATATATAAAATAGACCTTAATTTAAGTTTTATACTATATAGTTTTACTATATGATGTTAAGATTCATATACGTTAGAATGTCGGGTTTGCTCGAACTTGTCCTAAATATTTAAAGTCTTGATTGGGTTAAGTTTGAGTTTAGATAAATGTTCAAAATTTCAACTTAGATAGGGGCCAACATAAACTCATCCCAACTTGTCCCTATTCATCCATACTTTGTTAATCATTAAATATTAAAAATTTGACACTCTTTCTTGACTTAATTCTAAACAACGCAACACACAAGATCATGAGTGAAAATAACCTTTGAAAGATTAAGTAGAACTCAATATAAGAAATTATCCTCCATGATTTTTATTATCTTAATTAATATTTTTTTATCACTGTCTTAATTAATTTAAATCACAATATATCAGTCCTAATTACCATAATTAAAAATATTCATGTATTTCATAATTAAAATATCCTTAATTGGTGTTTTCTTGATTTTAGTTACTTTTGTCTACATTTTATTTGTTATGAAAACAATGTCGTTATTAGATTATTCTCACTTCCTTAAAATATTAGTATAGTTCCGATCTCAATTTTCCAGTAAACATGCTTCTATCTATTTTTTTTTAGAAAAGTATCTTTTTAGTAAACTTCAACCGTAACAACAAATTCAAAAAATAAGTATCTATTACAATTAGTTATCATGCAATCAAGTAAATTTATATTTTTTTAGTGCAAGCAATTTAACATTTGTAGATCCAATCAAATTTATAAGAACATCCTTATCATTCAATAAAGATAAATATGACAAAAATTACTTTTTTTTCTAAAATTTTATTTGTCAATACAATAGTCAAAACATCTTACTCAAATTATATATTATATATAAATTTAAAAGCTAACTACTAAATGATAACAAAATAACTACTAAATTAAAATAACAACAAAATATGAAAAATACCAAAAACGTTAATCAATCTTTACTAATTTTAGTCAAATTTTAATTAACTTAAGCAATGAAAAAAATAATATACAGTTAACACTCACTACTAGAAATTATACTTTCAAAGTCGATTAAAATACATATTTTATGATGATTCCCAACCATCCTAAAAACGGTTGTTGTAGAAGGTGTAAAATTTATAAAGACGGTATGATAACTGTCGTTGTATACCACACTTTCTACGACGGTTGGAGTTAAACCGTCGTAATATATCACAGCAAACTATGCCAGTCTTTTGACTGTTTGAGGACAGGACTTTCAACAACGGTTGTGGTATAACCGTCTTAGAAAGATTCCCCTACTACGCCGGTTAAAAACTTGATTGTCTTAATATATCCGTTTTGCAACTTGACTTTCTACGACGGTTGTTATATAACCGTCGTAATATGTTTAACAGACTAAGACGGTTATATAACAACCATCATAGTATTTAAATTTTTTTTTGGAGATCGCTTTCTACGACGGATTTAATATAACCGGCGTACAAACTTCATCATATTAAGATGGTTATACTATAACCATCGTAGTATTTAGTAAATTTTTTTTTTTGCATTTTTTATGGAATTTTTTTGCTTTTTTTTATCCTAAATCATTAACAACATCGATAGGAACCAAAACTATCATTTTCAACATAAATAAAATCATTTAACTACAACCTCTAATCATCATCATCATTAACTCCAGTTCAATCTGTATCCCAGCAAGAAACTTTCACTCAGTTAATGAACAGAAGAGGAGAAAGAGCATCATTAACTAACCGCATTTCAAGTGTTGGAGTGTGAAAGAGCTCAAAGTTCAAGATAACAGCAGAAGATTTTCCCTGTGGATAAAAATAATCATTAGCAAAGATATTTGTGACCTAGAAGAAGAAGAAGAAAAACAAAAAAAGGTAGAAGTGTATGGTTTATATATAAAATAACAGAGAGAGAGAGAGTAGAAGTGACCTCGTATCTGCCATAAGATACATAAAATGAGATCATGATAGCAAGAATTACATCCTGCCTTGCATATCTAATCCGGAATGACGGCGTTGAAAAACTATTGTCTTTATCATCAATCATCAAAACTTCACATAAATTGTCGGCACCCACTTCAGGAGCTGCACCTCAAAGGAAAGACAAATTCAAACATTTTAATCAATCTAAGAAGAAAGCAAGACGGCAAATTAACCGGGCAAAAAAATAAATGCTCTGCATATTCAGCATGCTAGTGCTAATGTCTCACGAAAATCAAACAATAAGGCAATTCAAAATTGTGGGCATAAAGATTTTGAGAACATATCCCAATCAAGGCTAATATGGGTTGAAAACAGAGGCAGTTTGGTCTGCATTGAGCAACCTTTTGGTTGACAAATTGGTTTGATTCAGACCCATGAACCATCCTAATCTCCGAAACATATGTAGTGTATTATAGTGCTAGCAGACAAAGAAATACTCTGAATGAATGGCCAAATAAAATTTCAAAACTGAATTAAAGGAGGAAAATAATTGAAACCACAACCTGTCCATCGTTTAACACCCTAGTGCTATGACCAATGTTTTTTAATCCCTATCGTTCTCATGATGAAACAATTTTTTGAAGAGAGTTAAATTATTTATTCTATATTTTTTCATCATATTTATATATTTTTTGAAGAAAAAAACAATTTCCCTGGCTTAAATTCCACTCTGTTTATTATAATTCATTATTTAGTAGTGATTTCCGGGTATACATTGTAAGTGGATTGAAGTGACAAATAGAAAGAAAAATATGATATTAGATGTATGATAAAACGAAAAAGAGATAAAATTAAATGAGATAAAGAGAAAAATGGGTATATTAAAATAATCATTGATTATTATTTATATTTTATTACAAGTATTCACAGTCACTTTCTTCACAATATAGTCTGCCCAAGAGGTGGGGTTCCACTATCAAGAAATTGAAGAGTGTAGGACAATGAAAGGAAATAAATAAATAGATAATAAAAGAAGGAAAATTGATAGTACATACTTGGCAAGTTCTCAGGATAGCATAAGAGGCCTTACCTATTTCATGCTTGCCATTCTCAGGATTGTCACTGCCATGAACAACATTCCTGGCAAGTTCAACATAAAATCATGTCAATCCTAAATCTTAACACATATGTTGTGAAGCCTATCTTGATTATTGACTAAGTGAAGGCACTCAAAAGTGAAAGTCAGCTGCAAAAGATTAAAAAAGTTGTTACCTTCGTGTCTGAACAGCAAGGTCTCCTCTTATTGTGCCTGGTTCAGCTTGAAGAGGATATGTAGCACCTATAAGTTTACGGGCCGATGCGACTACCCCAACACCCTCCCAAGCCTTGCAAACATAGCATCATATCAAACATTGCAAAAATGCAGATGAAATTGGAATTCTATTGGAGCGAGTTATACCATACACATAACAGGACCTGAAGTAATATAGTCAATTAGCTTGGGGAAGAATAACTTTTGTTTTAGATCCTTGTAATGCTCCTAGAACCATAAACAGTCACAATAAGCCTAATAAATATAATAATCACATTAAAAAAACACAAAAGAATCAACATTACTGCAAACACAAGATGTAAGTCCACATTATATGGTTTAGTAATCACTTCATGCAACTACAATGAAATCAAATAGCATATGTTAACAATTATTAGACAAGTTATTTTTTTAATGTTCTATTGAAATCGTATACACAATGATTCTAACATACCTTTCAGATGATATAATAGTTAGAATATATCATAACACCTTCTGTGTATCTTGAAACGCCTTAAAAGATCTTTTTAACATATTGTATATTCTCATTGTTTTTCCTTGTTTATTTAGGGAAAAATAATCTGCTTTATCGTATCATTAATATAAATAGTCCACTGAGTTAATATTTTGTATTGATATCATTATATATCCTATTAATTTAATAGATTATTATTAGGAGGCTCCTTTCTCTATCTTCCTTCTTCCCTACCTAAAACCCATAATCAGGCCATGGTATCCACCTTGAAGAGAGTTTCATTTCTCAAGTTTATGAGTCTCATTAAATAGTTATTCAACCCCACAAAACCCATATATTTTTTTTCTTCTCACTTTTATCACTCTGTTCCAGCTACATTTCGAACTGTATAATTTTTTTCCAGCCCTGCTCTTACCACAGATTGACATCGTTTGAACCTGTCTAACAACATGTTGGCTCTGTTCCAACCTGTCCTTTTGCAGATTAGCTCTAAATAAAATATGGTTTGGCTCTTCTCCCATTGTGTGTCCTAATGAAGGTGCCTCTCCTGGTATGCACCTTTACAAGAGCACATCTCCCATTGTGTGCACTGCTGCACTTAAGTTATTTTTATGTTAATTTGTAACAAGCTTAAGTTTATAGAGGGAGTGCTACCATTGTATCCTCTGTGCATCTTGAACATCTTAGAAGATCTTCAGAACATATTTTCGAATCAATTAGTTTTCTAACCAAGGAAAGAATCAATCTTTTCATCATATTTCCTTATTTAATTAAGGTTAATTGTATTCTTAGTTCGAATAGGAGTATCGATTGAGTTAATAATTTGTATCATATGATATCACTATCATTATTGTACTCCATATCAATTTGATAGAATATTATTGGGAGCCTTCTATCTCTCTCTTTTCCTCCTTTCGTACCTGAACCCCATAATAATCCCAACAGTAAGAAAAACCATTGCACTCAACATATGACATACATACACACAAGCAAGTATTACAGCGACTACAAACCTCAACTAATTCCTTTGAGCACTCGAAGAGCTTCAAGCCGGTTAACTTAAACCCCTTCTTCTCAAACCTAGAAATAATTTCTCCCACCTAAAGTTTTCAGCACAGGTAGCCAGCCATAAGTAACCATTATTCAAAAAACAATGAGCTAAAGATCGGCATAATAAAAACAGATAAACATCTCTTATAACTTGAATTATTATTTTGTTCTCTATTCCTAAAACCAGAAGAACAAATTAGGAAACTTACGAGGCCACGTTGCACGCCGTCGGGCTTGACCATTATGTAAGTCTGGTCAACTTGTTCCTGCGCATTAGAATTAGAATTAGAATAATTAACAATCACAACAACGCTTTTCATAAATCAGACTTAAGAAAATTGAAATAGTTGAAAGAGAGAGGAAACCAAAGAAGCAATTAAGTGGGGAAGGAAAATGGCGGGTTTGAAGGAGGTTCTGGCGCGGAGGGTTTTAGCATTGGCATAGGGAGGAGGGTGATATAAGAAAAGATGGGATTGTGAAGGAAATGCTGTTAGGTGTTGATGAGTAGAGCGAAATAGAGGGAGAGTAGACTTGGGTGAGCGTGGAAGAAAGGATGTGACCCAAAAACTTCCACACACAGCTTCCATCTCTGTCTGCGGCTGTGAGAGAAAACTACGGATAAGAACAACCAAAATTCCTAGCCCGTGAATCATTTGCAGCACCAAATTCAAAGCCCCACCGCTTTCCTTCACCATGCAATGCAGCTGTAGAATGCTATTCACCACAAGAACCTCTTTTTCCCTCACTTTTATGTCCTCTGGTTTCAGATTTTCCAAATTCTTCTCCACCACCGAGAACTCCAAGTTGATGCCCAAATTTTTTGCATAAATGGAGAGTTCTTCTCCAATGGTTTGAAGCCTCTCACAGAGCCCCACCCCCGTGATCCACAGGTGACGAACACATTCGCCGGCTGCGCGGCTACACATGCAACCACTTTTGATGCCTTGCAACCTAATAACAAGAAACAACAACCTAGGGTTTGAGATACACAACGTGGGTGAGGTTCAGGGTCAGGTTCAGGGACACAATGTGGGTGAGGTTGAGGGACATGCACAATGTAAAAAGCTTGAGGAACAAATGTGGGTGAGGTTCGGAGAAAATGGCTGAGGAACAAATGAAAGTGCCTGAGACAATGGCTGAGGGATTGCAGGTGCGTCGCGGGTTTAGCCTAATTTTAATATTTGTAATACTACGACGGTCGTAGCTCGAAACCCGTCGTTGTCTTCACTGTACTTAATTACAATAATGCCACTTACGACATTCTGAGACGGTTATTTATAACCGCCTTAGAATGTACGACGTGAAAACTAAATTTTCCCCCTAATTACAAAATTGCCACCGCACCTTCTTCTACATCGTTTACGTAGAACCGTCGTAGATATTGTGACTTAAAAAACTACTTTTCTAGTAGTGACTAATTCATTCAAATGTATAACTTAATAGTATATTATTGATATTATGATATAAAATAATAATATTGTACAACTTCAATAGCACAAAAAAGCATATTATATCTCATCCTATGTATTATCTTGATTAGGTTAAGAATATAATAGATAATTGTTTAGGTTAAGAATTTATGTTCATCTCGTACTTCAAGATCAAACATATGTTACAAAATACTGAGAAGTGCAAAACATCAAGATATTATTAAACTATTATATCTTTGTTGATTCATTCCTTGCAATTGTCAGATGAATGACCGTTCCTTCATTCGAATCATGATCTTGTGCAAAATTAAGTCAAACTACATCAATATAAAACTCAAATTTGTTGACTTTTCCAATCACTTTATGCTGCCATTGATTTCTTCATTCACCCACCAAGACACAATTGGAATGCCTTTGACGGTATAGCAAACTGCATTCCAAAGTTGCAAAATAAACCTTAGGAAAATATTGGGATGGTAAGGTTGATGTGCATCAGCACCAAATTTAATTTACTTGAAATAATAAAGTTTAACCTACCTTTTCAAACCCTCCAATTGACACAGATTTGAACTAATAGAAAAAGACTAATAGAAATGATACTATCCTTAGAATTGTTATAATGTATCATTACCAATACACCTCTTTAATTTACCAAATGTTAGCAATAGCACAATTACCCAAACCAGCTACAGCAAGGATAGCGACATCATCGAGCAAGGGAGGCCCAAAAGGAATACAGCAAGACCCAATTATATGAAGGATTTCAGTACCTAGTGCTAGGATAGAAAATAACATAATTTGTTAGAAAGGATTCTGTTATACAATTTTGTTAGTGTTTTGTGCTTTCTGTTAGTGTTTTGCTTTCTATTGTACACTACTAGACAAATACATACTTGTATAAATAAGATGAATGAGAATCAAATGGGGAAGCAAGAAATTCATCAATAATCAATACTTTATGGAGGAATACCTTGCCTTTGAATTCAAGGTTTTCTAGTACCAATTCCTAGCATTTGGTCCGACTTGTAATGGCCGACCATGCCACCCGCAAGACCACTATTAACCATCTTGAGGATGCTATATTGCGGCTCACTATCCACCATGATTTCCTTTCCAAAAAACACAGTGACCTCGCCCACAAAGTAGATACAATCCTTGACTATTTGGATCAGCTTACCCACCTGCAACCTTCCCCTTCTCCTTCACCTTCCCCAACCAGACACCAAGTGAAACTCGAAATCTCAAGGTTCAATGGTCACGACCCTTTGGGTTGGATTTTCAAAGCTTCACAATTCTTCAATTATTAAGAGACACCAAACGAGGAACGTATCACTCTCGCATCATTTTACATGGACAGGACGACATTGATTTGGTTCCAATGGATGTTCCATAACGGATTCATCACATCCTGGAACGAACTACTCCAAGCCTTGGAATCCAGATTTGCCCCATCGTTCTACGATGACCCGAAGGGAGCACTCTTCAAACTCTCCCAACGTGGCTAAGTCAATGAATATCTAACAAAATTTGAGAGGCTTTCCAATTGCATTGTCAGCCTACCGCCTCCGTTCTTGTTGAGTTGCTTCATCTCCAACTTGTCGCTTGACATACGCTATGAGGTTCAAGCGCTCCAACCCATTTCACTTCCTCAAGCAGTAGCGCTTGCAAAACTTCAGGAAGATAAGCTCTTAGACCACCATCGTAGTTATCGTCCACCGCCACTGACTGTTCCTCCAGTTACCCAAAATACCTTCTCCCCTACCCCCTTGTTCCTAAGCCCTCTTTTGTTCATCGTACCCCGAATGAAATGGCTTTTCGAAGAGAAAGGACTTGTGCTACAATTGTGACGAGAAATGGAACTTGAATCACAAGTGCAAGAGTCGTATACTTCTCTTTATTATCGATACTCCGGATTCCCCTCCCTCACTTGAACAACCTTCCCCTGACCCCCCCCCCCCACCCACTCTTATCCCTCACATTAGCCAAAATGCCCTTTCCAGACTCACAGCCCCCGAGACTTTCCGCATTTACGGCTTCATTCACCATGCTCGTTTGACAGTGTTGATTGATAGCAGAAGTACCCATAATTTTGTTAAGCCCAAGGTAGTTCGTTTTTTGAATCTCCCCACCCAAACGACAACTTTGTTGTGTGTTAAGGTTGGCAACGACTCTATGGTTGATTGTCGCCAGATTTGCCCTGCCATCGTCCTCCAACTCTAGGGTCACTATTTCGCGGTAGCCCTCTATTAGAATATATGATACATATATTCTATATTTATGTATATCTCCTATTTTGATTATGTAATTAATCTTATGCATATTCTGTCCAGATTCTTAGCTAATTAGTGTCCTACTTTCTAGGCTAATTATGCTCTTGTATATTGTATATATTCTCACATTACTAATGAGAAAGGGCACAGATTCAAACTCTTTCATGGTATCAGTTTAGTTTCGATCCTAAAATCCATAACAACCACATCTCTTCCACCCTTTTTTATTCTCCTTCCGCTGCAATTCTCCATGGCCGATCAACCCAAATTCCATTTTGCTTTGACTATCACCAATGTTAAGTCCCTCATTCCCATAACGTTGGATGCGGAGCATGGCATGTATCACTATTGGGAGGCTTTATTCAAGGTCCTTGTTAGGGTTCATGATTTACATCACCACATCATCTCTCCTACGGAGACACAGGAGATAGCCGCCTATGCCGCATCCAAAGCCGTAGACCCTGCTCTATGGAAGCGTCTCGATGCCGCGGTGCTTCAATGGATATACAGGACTATATCCACTGATCTCCTTCATGGTATCTTGCTCAAAGGCGACACGACTCAAGGGGCGTGGGCTCATCTCGAATCTATGTTTCAGGACAACAAGGCTTCTCGGGCTACTCATCTTGAAGAGGAACTTGCGGACCTTAATTTCGAGAATTTTTCTTCGATTGATAGTTATTGTAATCACATCAAGTCGTTGGCTGATCAACTTGCCGATGTTGTTGCCCTTCTCACCAACAACAGATTGGTTCTCAAACTCACGATAGAGCTACCTGAGGCCTATGCCGAGACGGTAGATATCATCCAAAATTAAGAACCATTACCCTCATTTGCGAGTTGTCGATCTCGACGCAAGCTTGCAGAACGGACCATTAAAAACCACTTGGCAAAGGAAGGCAACTCCGGCAACCGCTCTCAAGCCGTTCTCCTTACGAGCACCGACAACCACCATGGCACGGACAACAACACCTCTGCATCCTCTGCTTCATCCCGTCAGAGTTCCAAAGGAAATAAGCAAAAGAAGTCCAACTCCAAGGTTTTTGGGAAAAGCCGTAATAGCAATGGGCAAGTGGCCCCACAACAATCTGGACTCATGCCATTTAATTGGCAGCAACAGCCATGGGCCACCTGGGCTCCTTGGTTGGCTCAATGGCCAAACCCGCCTCCATGCCCATATCCTACTTCCTCCTGGGCACTAAAAAATGTTGTTGCTCCTACTGTTGGGCCACACCAATCAGGGCCAGGGATCTTGGGTCCGCGTCCACAGGCATACAACGCCATAGCACCATCCACTAGCTACACATCTATGGACATTGAAGCAGCAATGCATGCTCTATCTTTTTCTCAGCCGGATGGGAATTTCTATATGGACACTAGTGCTACATCTCACATGTCTGCGAACCAAGGTATTTTTTTCTTCTTATTTCAATTCGAGCATTAAAAATAATAACATTGTTGTGGGTAGTGGACATCTGGTTTCAATTGTTGGTCACGGTAGTACTACGTTGCCATCCCCTTACCCTCCCTTTCACTTGAACAATGTCTTACATGCTCCTAAATTGATTAAAAATTTAAATCTGTCCGTAAATTCACCACTGATAATTCGGTTTCCGTTGCATTTGATCCCCTTGGTTTTTCTGTGAATAACTTACAGACGGGAGCTAGACTAATGAGATGTGACAGTATCGGTGACCTTTATCCTCTCTTCTCAAACACTCAAGCCGCTCCTCCAGTCAATAATTCAGTGTTTACCGTTATTTCATCCGATCTTTGGCATACTCGCCTAGGCCATCCTGGTGATGTTGTTCTTAGATCCCTTAATAGCAAAAATTTTATTAATTATAATAAGGCTTGTAAAACCTTTTGTTCCTCATGTCCTCTCGGGAAACATTCTAAGTTACCGTTTTCTGATTCTATGTCGCACACTGCTTCTCCTTTTGATATAATTCATAGTGATCTTTGGACTTCGCCTGTCATGAGTTCTTCTGGCCATTGTTATTATGTTCTATTTCTTGATGATTATAGTAAATTTTTGTGGACTTATCCTATTGCAAAGAAATCCCAAGTTAAACAGTTGTTCAAATCTTTTCATAGTCTAATTCATACACAATTTACTCGTGATATTAAGACTTTTCAATGTGACAATGGCGCAGAATATATTAATGGCACTTTACAAGAGTTTTTTGATCAACATGGCATGCTTTTTCGTCTATCTTGCCCCCATACTGCCCCTCAAAATGGAAAAGCTGAACGCCACATAAAATCAATACACAATATCATACGGACCTTACTTGCTCATGCTTCTTTGCCTCTTTCTTTTTGGCATCATGCATTAGAAATGGCCACATATATCCTAAACATTCTCCCAACCAAGGTCCTAGGATTTATGTCTCCCACTCAAATTCTATATCAATGTGATCCAATATACTTGGAATTACGTGTCTTCGGTTGCCTATGTTTTCCTCTCTTCCCGTCCACTTCTATTCTCAAATTGCAAGAAAGGTCCACTCCTTGTGTCTATCTTGGTTCCGCCCCAAATCATAAAGGTTCAAAATGCTATGACATGTCAAGTAAAAAAATTATTATTTGTCGTCATGTGAAATTTGTTGAAACTGAATTCCCTTTCTCTATGCTTCACTCCCCTCACAAAGATGACTATACTTTTCTGGATTTTAATCCCATTTTTCATCACTTGCACCACCAAAGCAATACTCCTCCAAATTTGGCGCACCAAGCTGACCCTACTTCCCGTCCTAGACCTGTGGCGTCAACAGACCCACCTCAGCCCACTCACTCCTCTACTTTCGGTACTGTCACATTGCATGCTCTTGACCAACATCCTGGTTCGCCCCCTTCTTTCCCTATGTGAGCTGGGCCAGTCCACCAGCAAGCCCATCATCCCTCCCCAAATTGGCCTACAACCATTCCCACACCTTTGCCAAGTCCTACCCCTCATCCAATGACAACTCGAGCTAAAAATGGGATCTACAAACCGAATTCGAAATATTTTTCTAATTTTTATGCCACGAATACCACTACTATACCTCCCTTACCCAAAGATCCAGCTAGTGCTATTCGTGACCCGAATTGGAAAAATGCAATGTTAGATGAATTTAATGCTCTTGTTGCTAATAAAACATGGGAATTGGTACTAGACGTTCTACTTCCGGCTATTGTGTTTTTCTAGGTGACAACTTGATATCATGGTCATCCAAAAGACAACCAACTTTGTCACGTTACAGTGCTGAGGCTGAATATCGAGGAGTAGCTAATGTTGTTTCTGATTCTTGTTGGATCCGAAATTTATTACTTGAACTACATTGTCCTATTCCTAAAGCTACTCTAGTTTATTGTGATAATGTGAGTGCCATTTGTACCATCCCAATTTTCGTAAACTAGATTAAAAAAAGATTGTTATTTATAAATAAATAGAGTTTTAAAAAAAAATGATGAGATTTTATAAATAAAAAAATAAGGAGATATAATTATTAATTAAAATAATGATTTGAGAGAAAATAAAAAGGGTATTTTATTTATTTGTTTGATAGAGAATAAAATAAAGTTTATTTTTATAAAATAATAAATAACAAATAAATAAATAGAGTAAATAATAGGTCGTAAATGCTCCAAGCTATAAATAACAACATGCTAGGTCAGTTTTCACTCTTTTTCCCGCAGGCCACCTAACCTGTCTCATAAAAACGACGATCTTGGACTCGTTCACTGTTGGATCGTCGTGAAATTTGAGCACTACGTTTGCAGCTCAATTTCGAGAATTCTCACCGTTGGAAATTTTGATATCATCTTTGAGCTGAGAGAAATATCTTTCGCATTTTAGCCTTTTCCTTTCCCGCAGAAACCCAACACGGTCTCAGTAAAATTACGATCCCGGTTTCTTTAACCGTTGGATTTTCATGAAATTTGGATATGTTGTTCGAAATTCAATTTCGCACACTTTCACCGTTGGGATTTGCGAGATAATATTCGTGGAGGGAGAAAAAGGAATCACATGAAGACAGTACAAGTGGAGGCTTCAATCTCTTCTCCTCTCTCTGACGTTTGAGAATTCTATCGGAGCAGTCGGAGCAATAACTGGAGGAATCTCAGGGAACCGCTAGAGATGCTGCTATCGTTGGCTGAAGACACGTGAGTCCGCTTAGAGGTAAGGGATGAGTTATTCACAATTAGGGATTAGTGAGAACATGTGTAGGGATCCTTAGAGATATCAATTAGAATGGGTTTTTGGGTGTTTTCGCAATTTTCATTTTATCCTTATAATCATTACAGTGAATTATATATGTTTGATGAATCAGTTAATGTCCCAATGAGAAATTGTTATGAAATTGATGTGTTGAGTGTGAACCCCTTAGAAAAATTAAGCTCTTTTTATGAACGTAAATTATATTTTAAATAATATTATTCAATGACTTATTTAATATAAATTATTATCTTGTTCTAATTTTTCTACAACGATGATCAACATGTTATGTGTATATAATTATTGTAATACTAGAATAATAAATTAAAGAAAATTGTAAGGTTAATGTCTAGTGGTAATTTCTTTTGATGTAATATTAAATTAATTGTTATAGAAATCCTTTGATTAAAAACAATGTAGTTTAATTTACTATATACATATACATATATATGTTTTGTATCATGCAAATATTATTATTGTGTGATGTGTATGAGTTATAAGGTGTAATAAGTTATTATAATGGTATTATAATATTATAGTGAAGATTGAGTAGGACAAAGTTGAATGTGTCAATTTGTGAGATACATATAAAAATGAGATGATTGATGTGATATTATGAGATGTTAAATTGTGGGCATGATATTTGATTGTGAATAAGTGTGTGTGTTTGACACTTGATGTGACAATAATTATATTATGAGTTATGAATTATACAATAACCCGACCAGTGTTATCTTGAGAAAAGCGTTGATGCGCAGTGTTTAAGAGAAAATGTAGGTTTCCTATTCAGGAACCAATGTTAAATTGTAGTGCAATGTGTTAAACGTGTTTGAAACACGAGTGTGAGGTCGAGGGTATTGTATAATTCATGAGCAGTGCTTATAAATGAAATATGTGATGAATTGTGGAATAATATGTTGCCTTGAGATTATAATATTGTTATTGAGATTGAGTAAAAGTGTAAAGTAGAACATGTGTTGAATTGTGAGATACGTGAAAACATGTGATGGTGGATTGTGACATTATGAGATGTGAAATTGTGAATGAGTTTTGGTTGTAAATAAGTGTGTGATTAACTCTTGATGTGACATTATTTGTGTTGTAAGCTGTGAATTGTACAATAACCCGACCAGTGTTATCTTGAGAAAAGTGTAAATGCGCAGTGTTAAAGAGAAAGTGTAGGTTTCCTATTTAGGAACCAGTGTTAAAGAGAAAGTGTAGGTTTCCTATTCAGGAACCAGTGTTAAATTGTAGCGCAATATGTTGTACGTGTTTAAAACACGAGTGTGAGGTCGTGGGTATTGTATAATTCACGAGCAGTGTCTGTGTGCTAAAATGATTTTAGGGGTTGGACCTGAATCAGGAGGGAGAGGCCCTGACGGACTCTTCGGAGTGTAGGCCTTGGGGGTCACCGGGTTTGAGTGCTCCTTTAAGCCTATGCTGATCCCATATGGTTGGAGCATTCTCGCAAAACATCGTGACCCTGACTGGTCTCCCTATGATCTTACTTAGTGAGAGTGACCTGACAAACCCATTGTGTGGTGTGTCTTGTTATGTACTCCTAAGCGCCCCAGGGTGGTTTTTCACTGACATGGTACCACATTGCATATAGGCTTGAGTCTTAGCATAACTGTCCCATGCGCTTGCTAATTATTTATTATGAAATTGAGGTGTTATTATGTCTTGATCAGAGTGTGTGATTCTTGTGTAATGTGATTGATGATTGAAAAGTGTGATTGATGGATGAAAAGTGAACCTTGAATGAAAAAGTGGTGGAATTACATGAATTACGTGTAAGTAAGTTTTATTTGGTTTATATGATATGTATATCTAGTTGTCTTGTTTCTCTATTAGTTAGGAATGTGATAACTCACTCCCGGTTTGTTGTTTGTGTTTGGATCCTGTGATGATCTTGAACTTTGTGTTCGGGGGAGCAGATGACTAGGTGAACTGCGTTAAGGAATATTGTGCTGAAGGACGTCGAGACACAACGCTTTGATAGGATGTGACACTGGGGTATAGGGTTTTATATTAATTCTATGAAGTCTTAGACGGCCTTGTTTGAGTCGATGACTTTATTATTTATTTGGACAAGTTTAAAAATGATGTAGAAGGAAGTGATTGTGAACCTTTTATCCCTTTGAAAGGCTTGTATTTAAAAATGTTTTAAAAAAATACTTTTAATTAATATTTGAATTTTCATTCCTTTGTTAGTATATAGATGAGGGGTAGAGGGTGTCACACCATTTATTTATCAGGAAATCCGATACAACATCAGCGTACCAAGCATATTGAGATGAACATTCATTTTGTCAGGGAAAAGGTCGCTAAAGGCGGCGTATGAGTTCTACATGTTCCTTCCCGTTATCAGATCGCCAGTATTTTTACCAAGGGCCTACCTCGTATTTTATTTGAAGATTTTCGAGCCAGTCTCAATGTTCGTGAACCTCCCGTTTCGACTACGGGAGTGTGTTAGAATATATGATACATATATTCTATATTTATGTATATCTCCTATTTTGATTATGTAATTAATCTTGTGCATATTCTGTCCAAATTCTTAGCTAATTAGTGTCCTACTTTCTAGGCTAATTATGCTATTCTATATTGTATATATTCTCACGTTACTAATGAGAAAGGGCATGGGTTCAAACTCTTTCACCCTCTATGTGCTTCCCTTCAACGGTGCCGACATCGTTTTGGGCGTGGAATGGTTGAAAGGGCTGGGTCCAAACATTACTTACTACACCACCCTCAATATGCACTTCACCCACATTGGCTTACCAGTCCAACTTCAAGTTGATGTCGCATATGGGCCTGCTTCAATATCAACCCATCAGGTCAGGCATTCTTTATATACCCACTGTACCTCAGCGTTATTTCACTTATCTATCATACCCATATCCGAACCCGACCCAAGCCCTGAAACCACCCACCCAATCCAAGCCATTCAGACCATCCTCACCAAGATCTCTTCCATTTTCAACCAACCTCATCAGCTTCCCCTTCTCTGCTAGATAACTCACCACATCAACCTTCAACCTTATGCTTCCCCGGTCAATGTCCGACTATACCGATACCCATATTCCCAAAAGGCCAAAATCGAGAAACAAGTCTCTGAACTCCTCGCAGTAAGTCTCATTTGTCCCAGTTGCAGTTTGTTTTCTTTACTGGTCAAAAAGAAGGATGGTGGGTGGCGTATGTGTGGATTATCGCGCGCTTAATGCAATTACGGTCAAGGATTAATTTCCTATGCCTACGATAGACAAATTGTTAGATGACCTTGGCCTGGCCTTATGGTTCTCAAAGCTTGATCTCAGACAGGGTTTTCACAAAATCTTGATGGTTGCCGACAACATTAAGAAGACGGTGTTCCGCACTCACCAAGGTCATTATGAGTATCGCGTAATGCCCTTTGGTCTCTGCAATGCGCCATCGACATTTCAAACGACCATGAACACGTTCCTTCAACCTTTTCTACAAAAATTCGCCGCTGTGTTTTTCGATGATATTTTTGTTTATAGCGCCACCCTGGAATCTCACCTCCATCACTTAGAGTTGATTTTCACAACTTTTTTGCAGGGGCAATTCTTCCTTAAACGCTCCAAGTGCTTGTTTGCTCAACGACAAATGGAGTATTTAGGACATTTTATTTTCGGTAATGGAGTCAAACCAGACCAATCCAAGATTATCGCGATGCTCGAGTGGTCACTCCCCGACAACCAAAAGGACTTGCGAAGATTCCTCAGACTCACGGGTTTCTATTGTAAGTTCGTCAAAGGATATGCCGCCATTGCCACCCCTTTGACCTCACTTTTGTGTAAAGAAAAATTTAGTTGGACACCAGAAGCACAGAAAGCCTTTGAGTGGCTTAAAGTTGCAATGACTAAGGCCCCTGTTTTGGCCATTCCAAAATTCTCTCTACCTTTCATACTGGAAACTAAGGCCTTAGGAAACGCCATGGGTGTCGTCTTAATGTAGGACAATCATCCTATATCTTTCTTCAGCAAGCAACTCAATCCTCGATTGCAAAGAGCCTCTACTTATGATGAGAATCCTAAAATTGGCCAAATACAGGCTAATGGCCCAAGTGGAGAAGGACAAAGCCCCCGAGTGGAGAAGGATGAAGGCCCAGAGGCAGAGACACTATCAAGACTATTAATTGTTACTGAAGGCCCAAACTAATTTGAAGGCCCAAGTTAAATATGTTTTTTATTTATAATTTTTATTTATTGTAATTTTGACCCAAACTATTTAGAAGGCCCATGTCTATTTTTATCTTTTGTTCTGATATACTATAAGTATTGGTTTTTGTTTTCAATAAAGGGGACTTTTGGCATTTTCATAAAATTTGGTGAGAGCTTCTCTCTGGGTTCCTTGTTGAACCAATCTTAGACTTATCAAGGTAATCCTTGTGGCGTCTACCCTGACTTATCTTCCTTCACTGGAAGTGGCGTCATCCAAATCTCTGTAGCCTGTATCAAGCGATTCGCTCATAGTCAGGTTCACATCATCTGGTATCAGAGCTTCGGTTCTTGATACAGGTTCTATCTTATCCTATTTTTTTTCTTTGTAATTTGTCCAGGTTTGTGTTTTGTATTTGTTCTGTTATTTGCGTTCTTGTTTGCATCTTGTTTTGTTCTTGTTTGGGTCTTGTTACGTTCTGGTTTTTTTTGTCCTTGTTTTGTTATTTGTTTTCTTGTTTGCGTCTTGTTGCGTTCTTGTTCTTGTTCTTGTCACTTTTTTGTTCTTGTTCTTGTTTCTTGTGTCTTTCAGACTTTGTGTAAAAAAAAATCTGTTAGAGTTCTGTTTCAAGTAAAAAAAAAGTTGAAAATTTTTTTTTAAAAAAAAGAAAGAAAGTGAGTGTTTGATCTTTAAACACGAAATTGAGGCAGTTAGAGGCTTTTTTTTGGCAGAAAATCATGTACCAAATCCCCTTATCTAGATTCTCCTCTGAATTCTGAGCATTTTGATATATAGTGGGCCTCAAACGGACAGCCGTAACAAAAGTTATGAGCATTTGAAGTTTACTTGTCATATCTGTTATCTTATCTGTTATCCTATCTGTTATCTTATTTGTTATCCAAATTAAATCTAATTTTTTATCCAAATTTGATCTGTTATCTAAATCAAATCAAATCAAAATTTGTTATCCAAATCAGATTAGTTATCCAAATCAAATCAAATCTAATCTGTTATCCAAATCAAATCCAATCTGCTATCCAAATCAAGTCTAATCTGTTATCCAAATCAAATCCAATCTACTATCCAAATCAAGTCTAATCTGTTATCCAAATCAAATCTAAATCCAAATCAAGTCTAATCTGTTAACCAAAATCAAATTTGATTTGTTATCCAAATTAAATATGCTACACAGTCTGTGATAATTAAACTGTCTTTCATGTTATATACCTTGTGTGTCTAATTTGCTTCATCTAGGAACTTAAGAGGGAGTGAGTGGTAAAAGGCAAGAGTGAAAACATCACACAAAAGCCTATATTGAGAACATCAAACACGAGTGAACTACCATCAAAGAGAGAAACACGTGAGTAGAGTGTGGTGAGGTCCTGAATCTTTTTTTAAATTACTGCAAAACTTTTTGTTCCTTAATCAAGGCAGGAGTTGGTGAAAATGGTGGTGTATATCATCAACTAGACGGATCTCAGCGCTTATTACTGGACGCGATGACTACACAAATGCAACGTTTGTTGAACTGTAACAATGAAGATCTCTACAGGCGAATAGTCAAATCTTCCTTGTTTATTCTTAAACCTTTATCCCCTAGAGAAGTGTGTGATGACCAAATCAGAGTGAGAGAAAAGAGAGAACAAGAGAAAGAAAATAGTGAGGTACCACAGAGGAATAGGAAAAAGAAGAGTGATACACCCGAGGGAAAGAGTGATACACATAAGAGAGAGAGTGATACACATGAGAGAAAATTTAATTATTTTGCAGAGGCGAGTGAAGTGAGGAAAGTGTTACCTGCTCATGAACCACTTTATCTACAGTATTGCAAAGACAATAAAATTTCTACTGATAATTCTAATGAGTTTACTATTTCTATTTCTCCTAGTGTTCAACCCTTATTGTAGGAATTTAAAAATGTCTTTCCTAAGGAGATTCCTCATGGACTGCCACCTTCAAGAGGCATAGAACATCAAGTTGATCTCTTTCCCGGAGCTTCATTGCCTAACAGGCCAACTTACAAAAGCAATCCCCAAGAGACTCAACGTAAGGATGCACATGCCAAAGTTGAGTATGCGAAAAGATTGTATGCCCAAGTGAAGGTGCAAATTGCAAAGAAGAATGAAAGCTATGCCAAGCAAGCCAACAAGAAAAGGAAGGAAGTGGTACTTGAACCCGGTGATGATCCTGGACATTTGAGGGCAAATGTTTTCCAAGAAGGAGGGAATGATGAGAATCCTAAAACTGGCCAAATACAGGCTAATGACCCAAGTGGAGAAGGACAAAGCCCCCGAGTGGAGAAGGATGAAGGCTCAAGTGGAGAAGGATGAAGGTCCTGAGGCAGAGACACTATCAAGACTATTAATTGTTGCTAAAGGCCCAAACTAATTTGAAGGCCCAAGTTAAATATGTTTTTTAGTTATAATTTTTATTTATTGTAATTTTGGCCCAAACTGTTTAGAAGGTCCATGTCTATTTTTATCTTTTGTTTTGATACACTATAAGTATTGGTTTTTGTTTTCAATAAAGGGGACTTTTGGCATTTTCATAAAATTTGGTGAGAGTTTCTCTCTGGGTTCCTTGTTGAACCAATCTTAGACTTATCAAGGTAATCCTTGTGGTTTCTACCCTGACTTATCTTCCTTCACTGGAAGTGGCGTTATCCAAATCTCCGTAGCCTGTATCAAGCGATCCACTCCTAGTTAGGTTCACATCATCTTATGTGTGCAAGCTGCACGCAATGACCACTGCAATTCGAAAATGGCATCATTATCTGCTTGGTCACCCCTTCACCGTGATTACTGACCACCATAGTCTGAAAGATTTAATCTCCCAGGTGATTCAGACTCCAAAACAATAATATTATCTGTTGAAATTACTTGGGTATGACTACAAGATCCAATATCATTCGGGCTCTGCAAATGTTGTCGCATACACGTTATCTTGCATGGAAGCTCCAATGGACAACCATTTACTCCTTCTGTCTATACCCAATATCGTTTTCATAGAGCAGCTTCAATAAACACTGTCCACAAGCCCAGAATTCCAGAAGAAGTTATACACAATTCAGGTAGACCCCAATTCTTACCCTGATTTTAAAATTCATAATGAGTTAATTTACTTTAAGGATAGCATCTGGGTGATTTCTAAAAATCGTTATATCAAAGCGCTGCTCCTCGAATTTCATAGCACCCCCATTGGCGTGTTTGGGAGATTTGAGGGGTACACCTGTGGACCACGAGTCACCACATAAGGAGACCTGACACCACACTCTAACCCAAAACCTTAAGGCTCAGGTTTTATGGGTCTTCTCCTCACTTATATGGTGTTCAACCTTTCCACTTCTACCCGATGTGGGACTTCACTTCACACTTGTAACCCAACATGGCGGCCACTTGGGTGTTACAAAAACACTCCATCAATTGCAATCTAATTTTTATTGGGAACATATGCGCTGTGATGTTCAACAATTTGTTTGATAGTGCAATACCTGCCAACAAGTTAAGCATGTTTCCCAACAACCCGCTGCCCTTTTGTAGCCACTCCCGATACCTTCGACGATATGGGAGGATTTATCATTAGATTTTATCACTCACCTTTCTAGTTCACAGAGCTTCACGGTCATATTAGTGGTGGTTGATCGATTTTCAAAAGGGGTTCATTTGGTTCTAGATTTGGATCCTCTACCCCAAATGTTGTAGGTAACAATCTGTTATTGGAACCACTATCCATACTCTCATCCAAATTAGATACGACCAAGGATCCTCCAACCCGCTTGGTCTTGGTGCAATGCGCAGTCTCGCACTCAAGGATACAACCTGGGAAAATTGGGATGAACTTCGTGATCAGGCTTACCACCTTGAGGACAAAGTGGATTTTTCAGAGGGGGGTATTGTTAGCAATAGCAGAATTACCGAAACCAACTACAGCAATGATAGCAACATCATTCAGCAAGGGAGGCCCAAAAGGAATACAACAAGACCCAATTATCTGAAGGATTTCAGTACCTAGTGCTAGGATAGGCAATAACATAATTTGTTAGAAAAGATTCTGTTTTGTGCTTTCTGTTAGTGTTTTCCTTTCTGTTTTACACTACCAGACAAATACATACTTGTATAAATAAGATGAATGGAAATGAAATGGGAAAGCAAGAAATTCATCAGTAATCAGTAGTTTATGGAGGAATACCTTGTCCTCGAATTCAAGGTTTTCTAGTGCCAATCCCTAACACCAGAGTACCACCCTTTGAACCATCTTTGACACACCCTACACATATGCCTTCATAAAAATTAGAATTCAATCATAAAATTATGGAAAATTATGAAAACTTAACGATATTGGTATTGAAAAACATGAGTTGAAGAACATAATAATAATGCAAAAATGAAGTTGTGATTCAAAAAAGAAAAAAAAAAAAACATAAGGATTGCATCCTGTGTTCGTCCTCCCAAACCCATTATTCTTCTATTGGAAAATTGCAATCACAAAAGCATGTTGCTACTCAGACATCACCAAAGATTTGGTATTAGATTGCTGATAATAAATAAAGTGTCTTCAAAAACTAATTATGATCTTAAGAATGTAAATATTCACATATGCAGAAAAAAATTTAATCGTGTTTATTAAAATTTTATTTTGTGCATAAAATCATATATCAAATCCCGTCACTTTTGTAAGCAAAATTGATAAAATTTTAATCGTGCATAACTAAAAGAATTTAACGATAATAAATATAAACAAATATAAAATACATATAAACTAAAAAATGGTAAAATAAGAAATTGAAAAAATGCATTTATTTAAAATTAATCATCTCATAAAGTAAAAAGAAGTATAATTTTTATTATAAGATAAAATATGATTAAAATAAATTTAATTTACATAAAATTATTTTAATGATAATAAATATAAATCAATATATTAAAAAAGTTATTCAAAATGGAAATACTGTAATATATTTCAAGAATTTATTTCCATGTAACAGTCATCATTTAAAACATTAATTGAATAAATTCAATTACCAAAACATTATAATAAATATAATTATGATCTGGAACCAAACTTATGTACAAAGTACCACATAACAAACATATCATCCAAACCTCTCTACATGTGATACATGTGACACATGTAATTCAAGCCTTCAAAGTTAGTGTTAACTGACACATGTACCCAAACCTAAAAATTGATTCTCAGATTTATATATATATATATATATATATATATATATATATATATATATATAAGAAATATTAAAATAAATAAATATTTAACATCAGATATAAAATGTTATTTAAAAACTAATTGTAAAAACAACGTTGTAATCTCACTTGATCGATCACAATATACATATGGTAATTTCTCAATTAAATTAGACAATAATATTTTTTTTATAATTAACTGAATCTATTTAGCTCAATATTTAAAAATTAATTGTATATGATCACAATAGCTTATTTAAATAGGATAAGGAATCTGTACCAAAAAGTTAAAAAAAAAAAGAACCTGTACCAAAAAAAAAAGATTTTGTACCAAAAACAATTAGGATAAGTAATCTGTTTAACTAAAATGGATTGAAACCGTAATTTAAAATGTCAAAGATAATTAAGTTATTAAGTAATTAAATAGAAAACAAAAATTAGTTTTTTAACCTTAGAGATTATAAGCAGGAAAATGACAAGTAAAATTACTATTGTAATCTTAAAATGAGTGAGAAAATGTTAATTATTTGATTCCCTCACTCTACTTTTATATACATAAAGATAAAGATAAAACATACCTTGTTTATCAAAAAAATTAATGTAAAAAATTTATTAAAAAAATATAATATTAATGGTTATCAATTATTTTTTACTAAAATAACTATACTACTCCAAGGAAAATTTGGATCAATTTCATTCAATGATGAAATTTTGATTTCAATCAATTAAATCATGACCTTATTTTAATAAAAAAATTTACTTTAATTATTTTTTACCATTGTATACAGAAATATAACTAGTCACTTCAATCCATTAAATAATGATCTTATTTTACTAAAAATAAAATTAACGTGTAAAATTAATATTTTAGGAAGAATTAATATAAAAATATAATATTATTGATTATCAATCAATTTTTAATATAAAATAAGTAAATTTTACCATGAAGATTATTATGTGATCCTTGCATATATCTTTTATATATTGAGATATTAAAATGTAATACACTTATTGCATTTACACACGTGTATATACACACACAAAATTAAATTAGAGATCTTAATACATTTACATGTATAAATAAAAAAAAATCTATAATATCTTTATCCAATTAAATTTCCGGTTATATAACTTTTGTAATTAGATCCTTAATTTTTTTTAATTTCCTATTTTACAGGAGTATTAACATATATAAATTAGTTTTGATTGATAAAGGTCGTGTACTCGAAGATTTATTTTAAAAAGTCATATTTTTTTAGAGATTGATGATGATTGGTCCTGAACTGTTATTGTTTCAAAAATAATTTCTGAATGATGAAATTTGTTAACCAGTTTCATTAGACAAAAATTATGCGACTTGAACGATGTTTATGTTTATTTTTTTTATATCAAAACAACCTTTATTTTTTTAATTTGAAAGTATGTAAAGTTAAATTTTTAAAATATCATATATTCTATTTATATTACACTAATCAATATTTATATATATTTGTTACATGGGAGACCATACTAGGAAAAATTATTAGGATGATTATTTTTTTTAATTATTGGTTTTTTATGTTAAGAAAATATTAAATATTTATATTTAAATATAATCTATACAATTTTTTATGAATGATGTTTAAATTTCTTTTATATCAAAATATCTTTTATTTTTTTAATTTAAAAGTACGAAAAATATATTCTTTTAAACTATTATATATTCTATTTATGTTGGAATAATTCATATTTATATTCATCTGTCGTATAGGTATTCATATTAGAACAAGTCTATTAGAGTGATTTTTAGTTAATAATTATTTTTTTATGTCAAGAGACTCTAGATATTTATAATTAATTCTAATATATACAACTTTTATATGAATGATGTTTACATTTCTTTTTACATCAAAAAATATCCTTCATTTTTTAATTTCAAAGTATGAAATATTATAATTTTTATGCTAGTACATATTGTATCCACATATCATAGGGTAACCATACTAGGACATTAGGATGATTTTATTTTTTTTTACAATCATTGCTTACTTGATGTTAAGAGACTCTATAAACTATATTCTTTTTTTTTAAAATTACATTTTTATAATCATTGTACTATATTCTATTAGTTAATTTCATTAAATTCTGTTAATCCCAAAAACAAAAATAAGCTTTTTTCTAAAATTATCTTTTATTAGAACTTGATATTAAACATACAAATTTTTTTTGATCCAATTAAATAAACAACATTCTAAAGATAGTCTCAATAAATGAGATAAATTTAGTTAACTTTTATTTATATTTGAGATCAAACAAGTGATTTTTTTGCTTACAACAAAAAACATATACGAAATAATATTATTTTTTTATATAAAAGTAGCAGTTGTAAGAATAACTATAAGACAAATACACTCTTGTTATCGACCAATAATTTCAAATGTATTGATAACTTTATAACACATATATAAGAGGCTTACTTTAATTATGACTAAAAAATCAAGTAAAAATCATCATATATTTTTACTAGATGTCTATATTTATTTTTACAGTTAAATAAATAAATTTAAATATAAAGAAAAATATTTAAATTTTTGTTTATCCTGTGCATCACACATGTCAAAAAATTAGTTAAGTAATTAAATATAAAAGAAAAATTAACTTTTTAACCTAGAGATAATGAGCGGGAAAATGGCAAGTAAATTGCTATTGTATCCTTAAAATAAGCGAGAAAATGTCAATAATCTGAAAAGGATATATAGGGGATATCCTAGGTTGGGATTGGTATAAAGAAACAATATTGAAGATTTATGCAATCATGATATTTTAAAAATAAAATTCACTTCTTTAAAGTTATTGACATTTTTTAATATACTATTTAAAAACTTAATGACAATATTAGTGTTGTTAATCCTAAAATTACAAGGAACTGTATTAACACGAGGATAAGAAATAGGAAAAATCTAAAAAAATAGTAATATTTATTAGAAATTTATTTTTTTAGGCAATGAATTGAATTTTAAAGAAAAAAGAAATGAAAAGTCATGACAAATTTGTAGAAAATAAAATTTAACATTATAAGATACTGTTATACTTATGAAATATTGGTCTAAAATTCAATTGTTATTTTCTCATATTTTATTTTAAATATAATAATTGAATGTGTAACTAACTATTTATACATAATAGTAATTAAATTGTTTATATTGTTATACTTTATTATGAATGATCGATAGCTAACCACCGGCAACATAGATTAATTGTTATGTAATTATTCTAACATAATCTTGAGCAGTCTTAAGTATGCAACTAGTTCAATTATTGACTCCTCCAATTTAACCACTAATCCATTAATCTAGTGTCTCCAGGTCGATGATCATGTTGATTTTCACAACATTGGCTTTGATGATTGAAATGTCTAGGTTTAAATGACGAAAAGGGATATTTTGGTCTTTTCATTAAAATAGTATCTCAACAGTAAATAGGAGGTCAATGAATAGTAGAACCCGTTTACATGCTTAATAATAACCCAAAAGAAAGTCCTTTACATTACACATTGCTACAAAATCCAGAAATAAACTTCTGCACTTCCCATTGCATTAATAGCCCAAAATCCAATGAAGGAATCACATCCCACCAGAATGAATTAAATCATTGAGGAAACGCTAAAAGGGAACGAGCTTTTCTCCAATTTCAAACTTAGTAGCATCACTCTTCACTCTTCATTCATTTATCATTCACTAGTCTTCAAGGTCCACAAAATACACGTGACAAGCTACATAACACTCCATTACACACGTCAGTTCTTCAGCTCTAGCAAAGGACACAGACATCATGCCCTTAACAGCCGGACTCTCAACTAACAGGTTATCTCTAACTAGAGGTGTGCAAAAAAACTGTGTTGGACTGAACCAAATTGTACATGACTCGACCCAAACCAATTGCATATTCAAACTGGGTTGAGAAAAAAAAACTGCTCCGTTTTATAGTTGGTTTGGTTCGACTCGACCCACTTCGGCAAAAAAGAACCAGTGACCTAAACTGTTGAGTTCTCTCGATCTCTCTTGCGTCTCGACAGTCGACTCTCATTCTCTCATTTCTCACTCTCTCGATCTGTGAATGTGATGCCCAGTCGCTCACTGCCCTGTGTGCTTTGTGTTGCTCTCGTTTCTCATTTCACTTCACTCTTCGTTCCGTCGTGCGCGTTGCTGTTTTCTCTCTCCCCTGCCTCTGGTAAGTTTGTTTCTCATCATTTCCCTTTATTTATTTTTGTTTCACAATCACAGCTGATAGTGTTGTTTTTCTCTTTTTGCCCTAACAGTAACTACTTCATTTTGGAATGCAAGGAGTTAGATGAGATGCTTAAGAAATGGATTGAAATTGAGACAGGTCAGTTAAACTATTTTTCCCCCTTTTCCTTTATACCCTTTTGTTGTTGTATTTTGATGCATGTTTCTATGAACTTTAAACATACCATGAGGTGAGGTTTTGCATTTTCATGGAATAAAAACTTATTTGTGTTGCCATTTGGTTAAGATCAATAAATTAATTCAAACTATGGTCCTTCAAATAAAATGGTTTTATTACTTCTATGGTGTGAAAAATATATTTTCTTTGTAATTGTCTAATGATCCCATGTTCTCTATATCCCCTCAAGATAGGTCAGTTAAAGTGTTTTTTTCATACCCTTTTGTGTGTTGTGTGCAAATGCATGTTTCTATGAATTTTAAACATGCCATGAGGTGAGGTTGTATGTTTGTATAACGCCAGGAATAAGAGCTTATTTTGTTGGATCAAGTGGCCTCAGAATAATTAAGAAGGGGGGGGGGGGGGGTAGAATTAATTATTAATGAACCTTTACTAATTAAAAAACTATCCTTCTTAATGTTACTAGATTCAATTAGGCTTTTACTATAATATTAAGAAAGTAAAGAACAAAAATAGAAACTTAACCAAAAGTAAAAGCGATAATTAAAGTACACAATGGAAATTAAAGAGTGTAGGGAAGAAGAAGACAAACACAAGAATTTATACTGGTTCGGCAACAACTCGTGCCTACATCCAGTCCCCAAGCAACCTGCGGTCCTTGAGATTTCTTTCAACCTTGTAAAAACCTTTACAAGCAAAGATCCACAAGGGATGTACCCTCCCTTGTTCTCTTTGAACAACCAAGTGGATGTACCCTCCACTTGAACTGATCCACAAGAGATGTACCCTTTCTTGTTCTCAGTTACAACAATCCAAGTAGATGTACCCTCTACTTGTACCACAAAGGATGTACCCTCCAATGTGTTAAGACAAAGTTCTCAGGCGGTTAGTCCTTTGAAACTTTGTGAAGGGGAAACAAAAGATATCTCAGGCGGTTAGTCCTTTGAAATCTTTTGTTTAAGGGAAAGGGAAGAATCAAAAGAATTCTCAGACTGTGTCTTTTTGAATTCTTTGAAAAGGGAGAAGGGAGACACAAAAGACTTCAGGCGGTTAGTCCTTTGTTCTTTTGGAAAAGGGAGAAGAGAGACACAAAAAAAATTCAGGCGGTTAGTCCTTGTCGAATTCTTTTTGGCAAAGGGAGAAGAGAATAAAAAGATATAGCACACTTTTGTTTTCTGTGAAAGAACAAGGTTTAAAAACCAGGAAACTCAAAAAGCTCTTGGCAAAGGAAGAAGAAAAAGAAGTTCAAAAAGATGTTCAAAGAGATTCAAAGGTTGTAAAAGTATATGTAAAAAGTTATTGAAATGCAAGTCAAGGTCTTGCTTTTATAGACTCTTCATGTCTGGTCAAGAAAACCATTGGAAGAGTTATAACCTTGAATAAAACTTGAAAATCATTGGAAGAGTTATATCTCTTGACTTTCTATTCAAAATGTGTCACTGGTAATCGATTACCAAAACCATGTAATCGATTACACAAAGCATTTTATGAAAAGATATGACTCTTCACAATTTAATTTGAATTTCAACGTTCAGATACACTGGTAATCGATTACCAATATATTGTAATCGATTACACCATTTAAAAATCAATTGGAATGTTGCAAATTCAGTTAAAAGCTTTTGAAATCAAACTTTGCCACTGGTAATCGATTACAGGTAATTGGTAATCGATTACCAGAGAGTAAAAACTCTGGTAACTTAGAAAATTTTGAGAAAAACTCTTTTGAAAAACAAAACTGTGCTATGTTTTTTTTTTTGGAAAAATCTTTTCAATACTTCCCTTATGAAGTCTTCTTGATTTCTTCTCTTGAATCTTGAATTCATCTTCTCTTGAATCTTGAAATCAAACTTCTCTTGAATCTTGAAACTTCTTGATCTCTTCTCATGAAACTTGAAATTATTCTTGATCTTGAACTTGTTGACTCAATCTTGAAATTATTCTTGATCTTGAACTTGTTGACTCAATCTTGAAATTATTCTCTTGGGCTTTTTGTCATCATCAAAACTACTTGAATCAACTTGATTCATCATCATGAAGCTTGCTTCTACATATTTGTGTTACCATGTTGTTAACATCAGTAAATTAATTCAGAACTATGTTCCTTCATATAAAATGGTTGATTCTTCCTTATGGTGATTGTATTACTTCTATGTTGTGAAATTTTTTATGTAAGGATGGAGTTAGATTGGTCAAGGCTCTGATTGCTTATATATACTAAGTGATAAAGGACTATCCAAGGAGGAAGAGTTTGGCTTGGATGGGCTCAACATGAATGGACTAATCACTTGAGCAAGAAGTAAGAGATTTCAAGAAGAGCTTGGTGAGAGACTAAATTCTCTCATGGAGGAAAGAAAAGAAGAGGTGAAGCTCATAAATTTTAGCCAACTTTTAGAATAAGATTTATTTTCGTTTTTAATTGTATTTTGGGGCTATTTTTGGACTTGTAATGGGTTAGTAACTTTTTATTGTTATTTTTAAGTCTTTTAATTATTAGATTAGTTATTGTGCCTTAGGCCTAATTTAGGGTTATTAGTAGGAGTTATAAATAGACTCCTTAAACACTTTGTTGATATTTTTTTAATGAAATTTTATATTAGACATAGTTAAGAGAATTTCTTTCTTGGTTTTTGTGTGAAACCTTAGGGTTTTATCAAAGAATTCTATTCTTTGTGGCGAATCATCCTCAACTTATCAATCTTTCAAGATTGTGACGTTTTTCTTTCCATCTTCTTTCCTAATTTCACTTTTTCCTTTTTATTTTTCCCAATTTCAGAGAGTCCCAAATAGGTTCCCTAGTTTGTTGATGCCAAAAATTGGATCCGCAAACCAGGGTTCCATCAATTGGTATCAAATCTTCGGTTCTTGAAATCAAGTGCTATTTATCCTTTGTGTTTTCTTTTTGTTGTGTGTTTCCTCCTTTGTTTGTTCTTTTCCTTTTTGTTTAACTCTATATTATTATTTTATCTTCCTTTATTTTATTTCTTTGAATATATCTTTCTTTTTTGAACTCTATCTAGTATCAATATCTTTTTTATCTTCTTATATATATATATATATATATATATATATATATATATATATATATATATATATATATAGTATCAAAATTTGTGCAAAAAAAAGAAAAGAAAGAAATCCAATTTTCAAGTTTGGAGTCAAAAGTCTGTTACAGTTTAAATTTGGATTTGTCCAATCACATATTTGCATTCAAATTTGAATTTTGTGCAAAAAAAAGTGCATAGATAAAAAAAGGAAGCAAAAAAAAGCAAAAAAAAAAACACAAAAGAAAAAAGTTTTGCATTTAGAGTCTTTCTAGTTTTTACATGCCTATATTTCAAAAGAAAAAATTGTGTCTTGTTGGTTATTTACATCTAGTATAGTTTAATTATTGGACAATTCTTTTTCTTGATTCTGGAGTCTTCTAGTATGTTGTCTTCCTTGGCATTCCTTTTGAGTATTCCTTTCATTATTTTTGCTTGTCTTTAAATTCCTTTATTTTGTCTTAGAGTATTTCTATTCTTGGCTTCTTGAGTTGAGTTTGATTTGAGACATATTTCACATTGAATACTTCTTGATTTTGAGCTTGAAGGTTCTGCTTAAGAACTAAAGAGGAGCAAGAGTGGAAAAAGGCAAGAGTGCATATTATAAAAGAAAAAGCCTTGAAAGAATGATACACAAGTGAACTGGAGTGAAACACTAAGTTTGAGTGGTGAGGTCCTATTTTGTTTATTACTTGTGCACAAATTTTCCTTGTATGTATGGCTTCTACAAGTGGAGATGCTACTCCACCATCTCCAAAAACTGCAAGGCTCATGGCAGAGATGACTAAACTTGGTGATCGAATGAGAAGAATGAGTTATGAAAATGAAGAAAGGTTAGGGAAAATGAGAAAGGAGAATAAGGAGAGTTTGAGAAGAATACACAAGAGTAGTGAAGCTTTAAGTGTGAGGATTGAAAATATAGAGCGAAGAAGAGAGGATAGATCATCTAATTATTCTTATGGAGAAGATGGGGGTTATGAAGAAGATGAGGGATGAAGGAGGAATGAGAGGTATAAGGAGAGAAGAAATCATAGAAGATATGAAGGTAGGCAAACAGAGGAAGAGATTGAGGTAATGAAGGTGAAGATCCCTGCTTTTAAAGGGACTTGTGATCCAGAAGTGTATCATGAGTGGGAGATGAAAGTTGAGTAAGTCTTTGCTTGTTACAACTACAATGAAGAGGAAAAGATCAAATTGGCCTCACTAAAGTTTGAGGGATATGCTTCAGTGTGGTGGAACCAAGTGATGAGCGATGTTGAGAGGATGAAAAGGCTTTCGATTAATGTGTGGCAATACATGAAGAGAGTTTAGAGAGACAAATTTGTGTTGTCCTATTATGGAAGAGACCTTTACAACAAGCTTCAAAGACTAATTCAAGGAAATATGATTGTGGATTAGTATTACAAAGAGATGGAGATTTTCTTGATTAGGGCTCAAATTGAGGAGTCTAAAAAGGCCACCATCGCAAGGTTTTTGCATGGTCTCAATAGGGAGATCCAAGACATTGTAGAGTTACACCATTATGTCCCTTTGGAGGATCTCATTCATCTAGCTATCAAGGTGGAGCAGTAATTAAAGAGGAAGTAAATATACAAGAAGTCCCTCTATGGCTCTTCAACTTGGAAGGATAAGGAGACATTCAAGAATGAGGGAGGATGTTCATTCAAATATCATGAAAAAGGTGTTGCACTTAGTAAAAATAATTCTAACCCAACTCCCACTTCTTCAAAAATGAGTTCTATTAAATGTTTTAAGTGTTTGGGAAAGGTTCACATTGCCTTCCAATGTCCTAACAAAAGGACTACAATTATGTTGGGTAATGGGGATATCACTAGTGCATTTTCTTCTAGCTCTTCTAGTTCTTCTAGTGAGAGTGAAATTAGTATTGAGTTTTTGTTAGTAGAGAAGATTGAACCCGCAAACTTTTTTCTCTTTCCTCCTTCTTTAACAATCCAATGAACCTTATTATATCTCCCTAAAATAAATTATTTTAATTAAGATGCATTTGTTAAATTATTAAAATATTTATTGTTCATTTTTAATTAATAAAAAGGCTAAAAACAGTAAAAAGGTATAAAAAAGGATAAAAAAAGAACTTTGATCTCTTATTTACATTTTTTGATTTAGTTTGGTTTCTTATAGTGTTTTTGCCTTATCAACTTGTTGGCATCTAGTGTAGTTGATAATTACTCCCACTCTCTAAAACCTTTATTTTTTCTTCAAAAAATGTGTTTATGAATTATGATATCCAAAACAATGTCACCCCATTTGTTTGTGTATTTTTGTATGCTGATGCTGATTTGCTTGGCTGGATTTTAATGATGAGAAAGTTGAACCATTTACAGAACACACTGTGACTAGGACCAATATGGCTGAGCCAACATAAGTTCCTCCTTTGACTAGGTAACACTCACCATTCAACAACCCTACTCATACTGGACTTAGGAACTCCAAGGCCTAGTTGCTGCATTTTCTGACAAGACTTTAACATTTTTTCTTCTATTTTTCAGCTAAGATAAGCGAGTTTTCACTATAATTAAGGCATGATTTTGTTATATCCTTCTTCTTTTCTATAACTACATATACATTATTTCTAATACTAGGCATGTCATATTTATATACTTATGTTCTTTTCAAATGCAAAATCACTAGATGGATGACCATGATGACATTGACATCTTGGTCTCTAGCACAACAGGAGAAATGTTACCACCTCGCTCCATAGGGCGTAAAAATCAATCTACTGCATGGGATCACTTTGATAAATTTCCAGACCCCAATTCCTTTATCCAAAGCTAATTGTCGACACTGTGGTTCTTTGATCAAATATGGTAGTGGAACAATTGCCATGCACACTCATTTGGACATATGCAAGAAGAAACCCGACATCATGAGCAAAAGGCAAAAATTAGATTCTTCTTCAACGACCATTACTCTTTCTTCCTCTTCCATGATTGACCAAGAAGCATGTCGAATTGCATTGGTCAAATTATTTGTGGCATCGGAGCTCTCCTTCTGTACTGTTAAGCATGAATCCTTTCAAGATTTTTTTAGCATTGTAGCACCCTTTCTTGTTGTCATCTCACACATTACCTTAGCACGAGATGTTCTTAGTCTTTAGAGTAGTGAAAAAGTAAAGTTATAGAGCTTTTTTTTCTCAACATTGTCAAAGGGTTTGCCTCACTACAGACACATGGACTTCGTCACAAAATTTGACTTATATGTGTTGGATCGAGTTGCCTCAGAATAATTAAGAAGGGGGGGTTGAATTAATTATTCCTAAACCTTTACTAATTAAAAAATTACTCTTCTAAGGCTTTTACTAAATTGTTAAGAGAATGAGGAGTAGAAGAGAAAACTTAACAGAAAGTAAAAGCGGAAATTAAATGCACAACAGAAAGTAAAAGAGTAGGCAAGAAGGAAACAAACACACAAGAGTTTTTATACTGGTTCGGCAACAACCCGTGCCTACATCCAGTCCCCAAGCGACCTGCGGTCCTTGAGATTTCTTTCAACCTTGTAAAAATCCTTTTACAAGCAAAGATTCACAAGGGATGTACCCTCCCTTGTTCTCTTTGAAACCCTAGTGGATGTACCCTCCACTAGAACTGATCCACAAGAGATGTACCCTCTCTTGTTCTCAGTCAAACCCAAGTAGATGTACCCTCTACTTGTACCACAAAGGATGTACCCTCCAATGTGTTAAGACAAAGATCTCAGGCTGTTAAACCTTTGATACTTTGTGAATGGGGATACAAAAGAATTCTCAAGCGGTTAGTCCTTTGAACACTTTTGTATTAGGGAATGGGAAGAATCAAAAGAATTCTAAGACTGTGTCGTTTTGAATTCTTTGACAAGGGAGAAGGGAGACACAAAAGAATTCAGGCGGTTAGTCCTTTGTTCTTTTGAAAAAGGGAGAAGAGAGACACAAAAAGAATTCAGGCGGTTAGTCCTTGGCGAATTCTTTTTGGCAAAGGGAGAAGAGAATGAAAAGATGAATAGCACAAGTTTTCAAGGTTTGGAAAACCAGAAAACTTCAGAAAGCTTTTGGTACAAAGAAGAAGAAGAAGTTCAATAAGATTCAAGGCTTGTAAAGGATTGATTGGAAAAGTAAAAGTATATTGAAAAGCAAATCAAAGCCTTGCTTTTATAGACTCTTCATGTCTGGCCAAGAAGACCATTTAGAAGAGTTATCGATTACCAAAACATTGTAATCGATTACAGCTTTTTGAAAATAATTGGAACGTTGTAAATTCAATTTGAAAACTTTTTCAAAACAATCTTGCTACTGGTAATCGATTACAACAATCTGGTAATCGATTACCAGAGAGTAAAAACTCTTTGGTAAAAGGTTTTGTCAAAAACTCATGTGCTATTCAAAGTTTTGAAAAACTTTTTAATACTTATCTTGATTGAGTCTTCTCTTCATTCTTGAATCTTGAGTCTTGAATCTTGATCTTGATTCTTGAGATCTTGAACCTTGAATCTTGAATCTTGATTCTTGTCTCTAGACTTTCTTCTTGAGTCTTGAATTCTTCTTGATTCTTATCTTGAACTCTTGAATTGTTCTTGATTGATCTTTGATTTACTTGAGTTGTTCTTTGATTGATCTTTGATTCACTTTTTGTCATCACCTTTGTCATCATCTTTTGTTATCATTATTGTTATCATCAAAACACCTTTGATTCACCATGAAGCTTTGCTTCTACAATATGAGTTTAACGGCGTGTTTCATTGACAATGAATGGATGTTGCAAAAGAAAGTGAAACTTTTGTTAAGTCAAAAGTCACACGGGGAGGAATTTGGCTAGGATAGTCGAGAGTTGCTTAAGTAGTTGGGGGCTCACCCGTGTTCTTTCATTGACAGTTGACAATGCCACCTCAAATGATAAAGCAATTGAATATCAGCAAAATGGGCTAATGTCTTGGAATCGTTTGGTGTTGAATGGAAATTATCTTCACATGTGTTGTTGTGCATATATTATTAATTTAATTGTGCAAGAAGGTTTCTGTCAGACCTTAATTTTGTTTGGGGACTATCATTCGCTGATATTTTGATTCTTGCTAGTCGAGTTACGGGGTTCAACACTAGTTATTGCATGAAGCAAGGGATCACTCAGTGTTTTGATCAAGAATGCAAAAGGATACCTTAGAAGGGGGCAAAAGGGTCTTTTTATGGATTTTCCTAGATCCCAGCTCGCCCAGGCTAGCATTTGGCTCGCCTGGGCCATGAAATGGCTTCATGGCCAAGCAACCAGCTCGCTTGGGCGAGCTTCAACCACCCCAAATTGGCTTTTTGCCTATAAATAGGCATGCTTGGGGGTTTTAAGGGGTTCCAAGGTTCAGGAGTTGAGAGAATTGAGAGAAGAGAGAAAGAAGAAAAAACGAAGTCGAGGCGCTACCGAATTGCGACCGTGATCATTCCCTCCATCGTTTTCTTGTTCTGTGTTCCTTGTGCAATAGTTAGTTAGTTTTGTTTTTAAGGATTGAATGTGATCTATGTACCCTTAGGGCTTCCCTCTATTATTATGTGCATATTCATCTTCTCCATTCATCATCGGTGATCTCGTTTTTATTTGTAAAGTTTAATCCTAACCGATCACTAGTGTTGTAAGATGGTCTTTAAGAAGATTAAAAGTTAGTAAACAAAACCAAAATAAAAACCAACTCATAACTAACTTTTCTCCATCAAATATCACTTGAGATCGTTTCAAGGTCCAACGCCTTAACGACTCTTTGTTCGCAAATAAAATAAATCTTTAAAAAAAACATAAAATCAATTTAACACACAAACATTTAGACTTAAAGAATTACGTAGGTCTAAATTTCTCATCGCACCTGAGGATACGTAGGAGCAAGGGCAGCCCCCTTGTCGATCCCAAAAAAAAACAAAAATAATAAAAGAAGGAAGATAAATAATATTGAAGTCATGTTTTTGCACACTCGATTAAAGGTTGTCATCTCTTGTGACAAGCGCATGGGGTGCTAATACCTTCCCTATGCGTAAACAACTCCCAAACCCTTCTTTTCAAAATTCGTAGACCTCTTTTTTTGGTTTTTCTAACGTTTTCCTCAAATAAACGTTGGTGGTGACTCCACTCATTTTCTCCCTAGGAGACAAGCGTGCTTTTATGTTATATATTTTCCTTCGCCATCCCGTCGTGAGGTAGGTTGCGACAAATGGAGACTCCACTAGGGATCTTGTTAGAGAGTTAAGTCATTCGATCAATGTGCAATTTTATCGTGACTTCTTCGTTATTTATGTTTCCTTTTCTCTTTTCTCTTTTGTTTTGTTCATATTTGTGTATAGCCATTTCTATGTTATTGTCTTTTGGTGTATCTGTTTATCTATTACGTTTGTAGTTAGGGATATTTTTGTGCCATTGAGTCCTGTCGTGGACGACATGTGACGCACTTGTTGCATCTACCTTGGAATTATCTGTTTGCTTGGCAAGTAGGGTGGGGTAATTCTTAGATTGCTCTATGCACACATGACACCTACACTTTTGCATACACATTGAGATATTAGGCCCTTTACCCGGGTCTGTGTCAGCCATAGGGAGTGGAGGTCGATCTGTGGTCATGTTGGGTCTCCGACTCGCTTGATAACAATGAAGCCTCATCTAGAGTTTTCCTCTTTATGGTGAGGCATTGTCACCACAATGTTGTTTTTTCGCAGCAAAATGTTATTCGGGAATAATGATCCGCAAATGCTAATCAGCAAGTGTACTGAGTCACACAAGTAATATAAAATGGTAAGAACCGAGTATCGAATCACAAGGAACTTGTTTCATTCAGAAAATATGCATTCAATAAGTAAACATTTGTGTAAAACAAGTAAATAATCAAAAGGGGTTTTCGTCTACAATTCTAACTAACTACAAATTTAAAATGTCTAAAAGCGAGAGACAAAAACAGTCAAGTAAAAGCGTTGGGTCATTCTACTGAACCTACTTTGATGTTACTAAATATTTTTCTCTATTTAACGTTGTTCTAGTGTTCTTATGCTGAAGCAACTACCCAAACCAAGATCCCTCGAGTGAATGGGCCTAACTCTATTTAAACTTCATCCTTGATCTCTCAACAAACTTAATTTAAACGAGTTGCATTAAGATTACAGCATAATATAAACTAAATCACTGCACTCTGTCCCCAGACATACAGTTTTCTAGCCTGCTGTATCAAGTTCTAAGGTTTTAAAGCACTTCCCAGTACTAAAAATCCTAACTTTACATACAAATGGGTGATCAAGCCACAAGCATGCAAGAAATAAGCAAAGATAGAAGCAATGAACACATAAAAACAACTTTAAATAGATAGTAAAAAGATATTACATCAAGTGTTCAGCAGAAATCCCCAATAAGAGGTCTAGCCTTCCATTGCAAGTTAGTAACTTTCAGCACAAAGGATAGATTTTTGAAGAAAAACTAAGGTTACAAATGGATGAGGATGTCTCCTTCACCTCTAGAACCCTAAAATCACTCCTAAAACCTAAACTCTCTTGAAGGCTGGAGTTGTGCTTTGTTTTTCGTCTCTTTGGGTGTGTCTCTTCATTTCCTCCCTCTGTCCTCAAATGACAAAATGCACAGTGGTTAATCAAAAATGTGTTTGTTCCAAAGAATTCAATCACATGACATAAGTAGCAAGCAATGCTTCAACCAACAGCTCTTCATAAAGATATGCAGAATTTCAAAGATATGAACATGATCATTAAGTAGCTCAAGTGAAATAAGCTAGCAAGCAAAACAAATATTAAGGAAGGTTCATTAAGCCAATGCCTCACGGTCACTGTTCCTCTCAAAAGCACAAGTGTTTAAGGCAATTTTCCAATCAACAACCAACACAAGTCTCAACTTTTGAATTTCATCTCATGACATACAACCACAAACACATAAATTGAATCTAAAGGACTTTCTTGGCTTGTAATGTGGCTGGGCTGCAAACAATTCTTGGTTTTTCTAGGATGCAAAAGCTTAGGTTCTAGGAGAGAATTCATCCTTAGATCAACTTTTTTCTTTTGATTCCCAACTTCTATTGACTTGCCACATACATTTAAGGCACTTAGCTTCAATAATAGCACACACAAACTTTTATTCTTGAAATGTCTCTTCTTTTTTTTATTTTAGCAGCTTTTTTACTTACTGCTTCTTGACACAATTTTTCTATGTGGCTGTTATTTGTCTTACCACAATTACCATCACCTAACATCTTCCCCCAAATTTGGAACAAATTTTCTTTGAACCATGATGCTCTCCTACAACCTAAGGAAAGGTAGATGGAGATTATAATTCAACAGGCTTAGGGTTCAATTCAATCAATCATATTCAAGCTCAAAATGGGTGCAAGGGATTCATCATTCATGAACAAGGTAAGCTATTTGGCTAAGTGGCTAATTCAATCAATCACGACCTTCATTATTTCCAAAATCATGCATCCATTCAGTATTCAGAGATTCATGCAAAAATCAATACTCAATGCTAGTTGTTCTCTCACAATTAAGGTTCACACAACTCACCGGGTTATGGCTAATGATTGCCTTCATAATTTACCTGTCAAACAAACAAACAATTTCACTCACGTCCCTAATTCATGTTCTTTCTCTTCTAATTACTGCATACTTATTCAAAGCACGTGATCTAACATCGCAATTCACTCAAGTCATGTAATTGATCAATTTCAAAATCATTCACAAACACCAGAATTTTAAAACCAAACCAAGCCACTGCATAAATAACTGTAAACTGTTTTAAAAACTGTAAAGTGTGCTAAATAAGTAAATAAACTAAACTAAAACTGAAATGTAAAAACTATATCTAAAAAGAAAAAATAGAAAATGAAGTCCTGTCATCAATCATGTGCCGGTGTAGGCTCATCACGAGGTGAGGAAGGAGCATCCTGGGCTAGCTAAGGTGTCTATTATGTTGTAGTGGGCTAGGGATCCCAAGTGCTCTGCGCCGCTGCCATATTAGCTGCATAATTTGTGTCCTCGGCACCATCCTCATCCTCTGCGATCTCCACAAGTGGTGTGACATGTAACAGCCGTAACTTTAATAAGTAAATAAGAAAATAATAAATTAATAAATTAATAAATAAATAAATAAGTAAAAATAAAATAAAAATTATTAGGTCATAAACTCCCACTATATAAGCCAAATGTTAACCTAGAGCAGCTTTTTGGAAAACACATTCTATTCCTTTCTTCTTTTCTGACGCATAAGAACCCTAACAGAGCAACCAGAGGAGGAGCTCTAGAGAGCACCAGAGACGCCACCATTGCTAATAGAGAATATTTAAGCGACTACATTGAGGTAAGGGATGAGTTACTCACGCTTGGGGATTAGAATGAATATGTGTAGGGATCCCTAGAGGATCAATTTTTGGGTTATTTTGGGGTGTTTATGAATTTAATTATGTTTTCATGTTTAATCGCGGATTGAGTGTGTTTGATGAACCAATTGGTGTTCTGTTGTGAGTTTGTTGTAGAATTGATGTGTTCTTGTGTTAGGTGCGTACCTTAGAAATTAGAATTCTTTATAATTAGCATAAAAATTATGTGGTGGTGATTTTGTTTATACCAGATATGTTGGCCTTTCAATCTTGTTCTTTTTATTTTTTTATTTTTTCACACCGCAGTGTATACGTGTACATATATATTGATACTGTTTTTTTTACAAACTTTATATTTTATTTCATGTGGGTGATTTCTCGTCATGAAATTCATATGTGTAGGGATTGTCATGAAATTCATATGCGTAGGGATTGTTGGATAATTGAACTGGCTAAAATCATTTAAAGAAATTAACTAAAGTTGTATTCACATTGTAATTAGGCATTTTCTTGATGTTGATAACTTAGTTGAAATATATTTAGAATATAGGTATACATGTTGTTCATAGAAATCAATAAGAGTATATATTTTATTGTTATATATAATTTGTATTTACTTAATGATATATTTGATATTATTGTGAGTATTTTATATTAATATATATTAATACTTTTTTATATGTTATATATATATATATATATATATATATATATATATATATATATATATATATATATATATATATATATTACGTGTATTTTATAGTTATTTGTTTATAAGCCTTGAAGTTAAATATTGTATGTTATTATTGTTATGATATATTGTTATTTAATTGTTGAGTATATTTTGGAATTAGTTAAAGTGTGAAATGTTAAACTCTGGACATGAAATATGGTTGTGAATGAGTGTGTGATTGATATTTGTAGTGATATTACTTGTCATGTGAGTTGTGAGTTATATAGTAACCCGACAAGTGTTTACCTTGAGAGAACTTTTATGCGCAGTGTTAAAGGAAATTGTTGGATTCCTATTTAGGATCCTGAAGGGTTAAACTATAGCGCAATGTGTTAAATATGTTTGAAATATAAGTGTGAGGTCGTGGGTATTATATAACTCATAAACAATGTCTATGTGCAAAAAAGAAAATATTTTAGGGGTTGGACCTGAATCAGGAAGGTGAGGCCCAAATGGATTCTTCGGAATCTAGGCCTTGGGGGTAAAGATACTACTCGGTTTGAGTGCTCCTTTAAGCCCATGTTGATCCCATGTGGTTGGGGCATTCTCGCAAAACAGAGTAACCCTGACTGGTCACCTTATGATGTTACTTAGTGAGAGTGACCGAGTAAACCCATTGTGTGGTGTGCTTTGTCATGTACTCCTAAGCGCCCCAGTGTTGTTTTTCACTGACATGGTACCACATTGCATATAGGCTTGAGTCTTAGTATAATTGTTGCATAACGCTTGTGTTTGAATTTCATTGAGTTAACAATTGTGGTTGATGTTATTTTATGGAGGGTATAAACTTGAATGGGTGTGAATAATGTGTGCGATTTTGTGTAGTAATGTTATTTATATACATTCAGCTTTAAGTATTATATGTTTCACATGCTCTAATGTTTTATTATATACGAATGTGATAACTCACTCCCGGTGTGTGTTTGTGTTTGGGTTGATTGCCACTTTGTTTCAGGTGAGGCTTCATATGATGAGTCACATGCTAAAGATGGAGAGACTTAGTCTGTGATAGGGATATGCTCTGATAAGTGTGGCATTGGGGCATAGGATTTTACTTCGCATATTATGATTTTCACATGTTATGATTGACTGAATGATATAATTGCGTTATACTTTTCTACTTTAGTTTCTTTCTATTATTTATTTAGAGTGAACGGCCTTATTTTGAGCCAGGATATTCTTACCTTTTATTAAAAAAATAAATTCTATTATGTTTTCACTAAGTGGATGTGAACCTTTATCCTTTTGAATTGATTTAAATTAAATGTGTTTAAAAAGAAAAAGTATTAATTAATTTTGCATGTTTTTTTTTCCTTCTTTTATTATTATGTGTTTATAATCTTTTAATTAAATTTTGTATGATTTATTTAATTAGTTAGTTATAATTGTAAGGGTAGAGGGTGTCACATTAAGTGGTATCAGAGCAGGTCGAACCTTTCGGCCATGTGTGTTATGAGCTTTCTGTGTTTCCTTGTGTACTCTGATGTGTTGTGTTTGTTTTGTTTGATTAGAGGTGTACTCTATTGTGTTGGTATATTTTTATTTTATTTTTTTTCTTCAAAGTTTTGTTTCTTGCGTGACATAAGAAGTAATGGCTGCGAGAAATGAGCGAGAACGACTTCTTACCGAGGCCTTGAACAATTTGGCGCAAGTTATGGCCAATCAGGGAGGCGGTGGAGGAGCAACTATGTACCATGGGTTAGATCGCTTTCAGAGGAACAACCCACCTACTTTCAAAGGGGGTTATGATCCTGAGGGTGCTGAGGCTTGGCTGAGGGAGATTGAGAAGATCTTCCGGGTGATGGAGTGTCAGGACCATCAGAAGGTGTTGTTTGCTACTCACATGCTAGCAGATGAGGCGGAGTACTGGTGGGAGAACACTCGCCCATGTTTAGAGGGAGCAGGTGGTGTTGTTGTCCAATGGGAGACTTTCAGACAAACTTTTATGGAGAAGTATTTTCCAGAAGATGTGAAGAATAGGAAGGAGATGGAGTTTCTCGAGCTGAAACAGGAAAGTATGACGGTGGCAGAGTATGCGGTGAGGTTTGAGAACCTTGTAAGGTATTTTCCTCATTATCAGGGGGAAGCTGGGGAGAGGTCCAAATGCGTGAAATTTGTTGATGGCCTTCGACCAGAAGTAAAGATGATGGTAAATTATCACGGTATTCATAACTTTGCACAATTGACCAACATGTGTAGAATCTTTGATGAAGATCAGCGGGAAAAGACTGCTTTTTACAGGAATGCCAATGCTAGTCATGGGAAAGATAAGAAGCCTGTGACTCACAATTGTGCTAAGCCATATTCTGCCCCTCTCGGGAAATATGGAAACCATTCTGGAGGACAGAGGACTAGTGGAGGACTTTAACCAGTTGGTGGGAGTTCTCAGCCAATTAACAGGGTGTCTCAGTCTGCGGGTAGAAGTAGTGGTGGTAGTGGTGCTCCTGTTATGGTTACTACACCACTCAGGTGTGGGAAGTGTGGTCGGCTTGGGCATATTGCTCGTGAGTGCACAGATAGAGAGGTGACTTGCTTTAACTGCCAAGGTAAGGGACACCTCAGTACCAGTTGCCCACATCCGAGGAGGGAGAAGAGGAGTGGAAGTCTGAATAACCAAAGTGGACGACCAAGGACCACAGGGAGAGTGTTTGCTCTTAGTGGTGCTGATGCTGCACAGTCTGATGAACTCATCCAAGGTATGTGTTCCATAAGTCAAGTTCCCTTGGTTGTATTGTATGATTCAGGTGTGACCCATTCATTTATTTCTCGTGTCTGTGTTGAAAAACTTGCCTTGCCTGTGTCTTCCTTGAAATTTGACTTGATTGTGAATACACCTACTAGTGGGTCTTTTTTAACTTCTGATGTGTGTTTGCAATGTCCTGTCTTAATTTCTAATAGACAATTTCTTATTGACTTAGTTGTTCTACCTTTGAGTCAGATTGATGTTATTCTTGGTATGGACTGGTTATCTTCCAATCATGTCTTATTAAATTGTTTTCAGAAATCTGTTGTATTTCCTGAGTCTGGTGTGAGTGAAGGTGATATGTTTTTGTCTGCTAACCAAGTTGAGGCATCTTTAAGGGAGGATGCACAGGTATATATGATCTTAGCTAGTATGAGTGTTGAGACCAAAACCCCTGTGAGTGATATACCATTGGTGAGAGAGTTTCCAGAGGTGTTTGAGGAGGTGTCAGGATTACCACCTGAGAGAGAGGTCGAGTTCTTGATAGACCTAGTGCCCGGTACTGGACCCATATCCATAGCACCTTATAGGATGTCCCCTGTGGAGTTGAGTGAGCTTAAGAAACAGTTAGAGGAACTTTTAGAGAAACAATTTGTGAGGCCTAGTGTGTCACCCTGGGGAGCACCGGTGTTGTTAGTTAAGAAGAAGGATGGGACCATGAGGCTATGTGTAGATTATCGTCAGTTGAATAAGGTAACGATTAAGAATAGGTATCCTTTGCCTAGGATAGATGACTTGATGGACCAATTAGTAGGGGCTTGGGTGTTCAGTAAGATAGATCTTAGGTCAGGTTACCACCAGATTAGAGTGAAGCCTGAAGATGTTCCGAAGACTGCCTTTAGGACCCGTTACAGTCATTATGAGTACTTGGTTATGCCTTTTGGTGTGACCAACGCCCCTGGTGTGTTCATGGATTATATGAATAGGATCTTTCACCCCTACCTAGATAGTTTTGTAGTGGTCTGCATAGATGATATCTTAGTGTATTCTAAGACGAGAGAGGAACATGAGGAGCATTTGAGAGTTGTGTTGCAAACCCTTAAAGAGAATAGACTGTATGCTAAGTTGTCCAAGTGTGATTTTTGGCTAGAGGAGGTGAGCTTCTTAGGGCACGTTATATCTAAGGGAGGGATAGCAGTAGATCCTTCCAAGGTAGAGGCAGTGATGAGTTGGGAGAGTCCTAAGTCAGTGTTTGAGATTAGGAGCTTTCTTGGCTTAGCAGGATACTACCGTAGATTCATAGAGGGTTTTTCTAAGCTAGCCTTACCTTTGACTAAGCTTACTCGTAAGGGTCAAGTTTTTGTGTGGGATGCCCAATGTGAGAGTAGTTACCGTACCCTTAAGGAAAGGTTGACCACTGCACCAGTCTTAGTGTTACCTAATCCGAGTGAATCTTTTGTGGTGTATTGTGATGCGTCCAAGATGGGTTTGGGTGGAGTGCTTATGCAACGGGGACAGGTAGTGGCCTATGCTTCTCGACAGCTTAAGATACATGAAAGGAATTATCCCACACACGATCTTGAGTTAGCAGCCGTAGTTTTTGCTCTTAAGCTTTGGAGGCATTACCTTTATGGATCTAAATTTGAGGTGTTTAGTGACCATAAGAGCCTTAGATATTTGTTTGATCAAAAAGAGCTTAACATGAGGCAGAGGAGATGGTTAGAGTTCCTTAAGGATTACGATTTTGAGCTTAGCTATCATCCAGGTAAAGCCAATGTAGTAGCTGATGCCTTAAGTAGAAAATCCCTTCAAATGTCTGCTTTGATGGTTAGAGAGTTGGACCTCTTAGAGCAGTTTAGAGACATGAGTTTGGCATGTGACATCACTTCTAGTAGCATTAAGTTGGGTATGTTGAGAGTCACCAGCGAACTCTTGAGCGAGATCCGTGAGGGTCAGAAGTTTGACCCATTCTTGTCAGCCCAGTTAGAGTCCATAGTCGCAGGGAGAGAGAGTAGTTTTAGAGTGGGAAGTGATGGAGTCTTGAGGTTTCAGGATAGGGTGTGCGTTCCTAGTGTACCCAAGCTTAGAAGAACGATTTTGGAAGAGGGCCATAGATGTAGTTTGAGTATCCACCCGGGAGCGACTAAGATGTACCAGGACCTTAGGCAGATGTTTTGGTGGCCGGGTCTGAAGAAAGAAGTTAATGAGTTTGTCCTTTGCATGCCTAGTGTGTCAGAAAGCTAAGATAGAACACCAGAAGCCTTCAGGGAAGTTGCAACCATTAGAGATACCTGAGTGGAAGTGGGATAGCATCTCCATGGATTTCGTAGTGGGGTTACCTAGGACCCCCAAAGGTTTAGATTCCATTTGGGTTATTGTAGACAGGTTGACCAAATCTGCTCACTTCATTCCAATTAACATTAGATATTCTTTAGAGAGGTTGACTAGCTTGTACGCCAGTGAGATAGTTAGACTACACGGTGTTCCTTCTAGCATAGTCTCTGATAGAGATCCCAGATTTACCTCTAGATTTTGGGAGAGTCTTCATAAAGCCTTGGGGACCAAGCTTAGGTTGAGTTCTGCTTACCACCCACAGACTGACGGTCAAACCGAGCGCATCATCCAATCCTTAGAGGACCTCTTGAGAGCCTGTGTGTTAGAGCAGAGGGGTAGTTGGGATAGTTTCTTACCCTTGATAGAGTTTACATACAACAATAGTTTTCACTCTAGTATAGGTATGGCGCCTTACGAGGCATTGTATGGTAGAAGATGTAGGACACCTTTATGTTGGGTAGATTCCAGTGAAAGCATTGCCTTAGGACCTGAGGTAGTTCAGCAGACCACAGAAAAGTTCAAGTTGATCCAAGAAAGGATGAGAGCAGCCCAAAGTAGGCAGAAGAGCTATTATGATAAGAGAAGAAAGGATCTTGAATTTGTTGTAGGTGATCATGTATTTCTGAGAGTCACTCCGTGGACTGGGGTTGGTAGGGCGTTGAAGTCCCGTAAGCTCACACCTAGATTCATTGGTCCCTTTGAAATCCTAAAGCGTGTCGGCCCAGTTGCGTATCAGGTGGCTTTGCCACCATCTCTCTCAAATCTCCACAGTGTCTTCCATATCTCTCAGCTCAGAAAATATGTCCATGATCCGTCGCACGTGATCGAATTAGACAATGTCCAAGTGAAAGAGAACTTGACATATGAAACACAACCACTGAGGATCGACGATCGTATGGTTAAGCAGCTAAGGGGGAAAGAGATTCCCTTGGTCAAAGTAGTATGGGGAAGTGCTTCGGGCGAGGATGCCACCTGGGAACTAGAGGGTTAGATGCGTGATGCATATCCTACCTTATTCGATACCGGTAAGTTTCGGGGGCGAAACTTTTTTTTAGGGGGGTGGAATTGTAATAGTCGTAACTTTAATAAGTAAATAAGAAAATAATAAATTAATAAATTAATAAATAAGTAAAAATAAAATAAAAATTATTAGGTCATAAATTCCCACTATATAAGCCAAATGTTAACCTAGAGCAACATTTTGGAAAACACATTTTGTTCCTTTCTTCTTTTCTGACGCACAAGAACCCTAACAGAGCAACCAGAGGAGGAGCTCTAGAGAGCACTAGAGACGCCACCATTGCTAATAGAGAATATTTAAGCGACTACATCGAGGTAAGGGATGAGTTACTCACGCTTGGGGATTAGAATGAATATGTGTAGGGATCCCTAGAGGATCAATTTTTGGGTTATTTTGGGGTGTTTATGAATTTAATTATGTTTTCATGTTTAATCGCGGATTGAGTGTGTTTGATGAACCAATTGGTGTTCTGTTGTGAGTTTGTTGTAGAATTGATGTGTTCTTGTGTTAGGTACGTACCTTAGAAATTAGAATTCTTTATAATTAGCATAAAAATTGTGTGGTGATGATTTTGTTTATACCATGTGGTTGGGGCATTCTCGCAAAACAGAGTAACCCTGACTGGTCACCTTATGATGTTACTTAGTGAGAGTGACCGAGTATACCCATTGTGTGGTGTGCTTTGTCATGTACTCCTAAGCGCCCCAGTGTTGTTTTTCACTGACATGGTACCACATTGCATATAGGCTTGAGTCTTAGTATAATTGTTGCATAACGCTTGTGTTTGAATTTCATTGAGTTAACAATTGTGGTTGATGTTATTTTATGGAGGGTATAAACTTGAATGGGTGTGAATAATGTGTGCGATTTTGTGTAGTAATGTTATTTATATACATTCAGCTTTAAGTATTATATGTTTCACATGCTCTAATGTTTTATTATATACGAATGTGATAACTCACTCCCGGTGTGTGTTTGTGTTTGGGTTGATTGCCACTTTGTTTCAGGTGAGGCTTCATATGATGAGTCACATGCTAGAGATGGAGAGACTTAGTCTGTGATAGGGATATGCTCTGATAAGTGTGGCATTGGGGCATAGGATTTTACTTCACATATTATGATTTTCACATGTTATGATTGACTGAATGATATAATTGCGTTATACTTTTCTACTTTAGTTTCTTTCTATTATTTATTTAGAGTGAACGACCTTATTTTGAGCCGGGATATTCTTACCTTTTATTAAAAAAATAAATTCTATTATGTTTTCACTAAGTGGATGTGAACCTTTATCCTTTTGAATTGATTTAAATTAAATGTGTTTAAAAAGAAAAAATATTAATTAATTTTGCATGTTTTTTTTCCTTCTTTTATTATTATGTGTTTATAATCTTTTAATTAAATTTTGTATGATTTATTTAATTAGTTTGTTATAATTGTAAGGGTAGAGGGTGTCACATGGCAACAAGGGTGACCTCTGGTGTCTCCTCAGCATCTACCTCGACCTCTGGCTATAGCTCCTGGGCTTTAGGAGCCTCACCTCCCCCCAAAGGAGAAGGATGGACTCCTGGCCAGTCCATCTGGGCCATGAAATCCTCCATGCTAATGAAGGGCCGATGCTGAGCCAGGTCGTGGATACTCTGCATCACCAGGCATAAGCCATGGTGGAGGCTCTGCAACATCGGCACTAGAATCTCTGTGCTCTAGGCGGAGGTGCCGAAGGGTGCTGGGACTAGAGCTGGAGCAGGAATGGGAGCTGGTGGAGCAGAAGAAAAAGGAGCTGGAGCTGGGGGAGCAGAAGAAGAAGCCTCAGGTCCTCGAGCCCGAGTCTTTTGGGTCCCTGGAAATGTTATCATGGGATCATCCAGGTTCCAGCAGTTCTTTCTAATATATGCCTAATTAATGGCAGCGCTCAAGGACTCAAAAGTCAACGAGTCTGGGACCACTCCTCTGGCAATGTAAAGAGTAGTGATCAAGGCTGGAAAGCCTAGCCTAGAGGAGTTGGACCGGGCCATTTGAGAAATCTGGCCTGATATGAAGGAGCCCATGTCCATGTCCATCTTGGTCACCAAACCGTAAACTAACCTCGCCCTGTCCATATTCAGATCAGACATATGAGAAGTGGGGGCGAGATTAGAATAAGAGAGAATGCTCCAGGTATGCGCCAAGGTAGTGAGATCCTTCCTCAGGAGCTTCTAGGGTGCTCCTTCAGCATTTAAAACAAACCCACGCCCTAGAATACAGAGCTTGGAAGCAAGCTCCTGAGGATCTTGGTGTGTATGGCAGAACCTGGAGAAGGTTGAGTAGTGCTCCCCTTGCTCCAAACCACGAGGGTCTTCAAGAAGGCATTTAGCGTCTCCCCATCAAATTTAATCGGCCTCCCTCGCACTCGAACCTGCCTGGGAAACTAGTCTTCAGGATCATATAAATTGCCATAAAATTCCTTGACCAGGGCCACATCAATGCGACCATCAGGCTGCCTGGTCAAGGCTTTATGCCATTTCCTCCTCTCTAGTTCCCGGTAGAACTCATCATACTCTGTAACAAAAAGATTAGCATTCCTCTCTGGAAGGATGTTCCGGGAGTGAACGTTCTGGTCATACTCGTTTAGCTGATATAACACAATGGATAAGCGAGCATGACTCGCTAAGCCTTATCTCTGACAGAAAGCTAATTGCACTTAGCGAGATAGGCTCCCTTAGCGCGACACACTACACAGGCTTAGTGCCAGCAAGTGCTTAGCCCAACTTGACCACTGGAACATAATTGGCTTAGCGAGCCTGAGCCTTATTCAAAAATAGAGAAGGAATTGCGCTTAGTGAGTGGGACTCACTTAGCACATGAACAAAATTTCAAAAAACACAATTGCCTTGGGCTTAGCAGTCTGCCTCGCTTAGCCCAGGCTTATTCACTCATTAGAGGCAAGATGGCTTAGCGAGACTGCCTCACTTAGCCACCAATAGAATACCAAAAGCCTCTTAGACTCTGACCTAAGCAAACTAACTCACTAAGCGCAGCATGCCGACTTAGTGAGTTCATACAAACTTAGAAATTAAAAACTGGAAATTTAAACACTCACTAAGCCTAAGTGCAGTGACTTAGCGAGTTCATACATAAATGCATAAATTTAAACAAAAACAATGAACACGCTTAGTGGGACAGGGTCGGCTTAGCAAGTTCATCAGAAAACCCAGAAATTCATCATAAATTGATGAACTCGCTTAGCGAGTACATCGAAAATTCCAGAAAAATTGGGGCTTTGTAGCCCCCAACTACAAGCCCCTATTAGGCCTCAAAAACCTAAGCAAATTACACTAAAACAACCTACATTGTATGCGAAATGAAATCCCTAATAATGTGCTATCTAGTAGTTAACCAAACAACAACAACATCAACACAAAATCAAAACTTTCAGAGAACAAAAAATGATCTTCTATCCTAAGGTTCAAATTGAAATTAAAAAGTTAAAGTAAGAGATACTTACTTGGATTGCTAAGAAGAATGAGTAGAGGTGAGGCAAAGAAGTAGAGGTTGGCAAGAGAATGCAGTGTAGATGAATGAAGAAGTGCCAATGATGAAGGTTATGAACTATGTACAAAAAGAAATTGCCTAAGGCAGTTAAGTCTTATTTTTGGCAGTTTCGACTGCCTCGCTTAGCGCGAGTGACTCGCTAAGCAAGCACTCAATGACATTTGAATTTTCAGATTTTAAATTCATGCGCTTAGCGAGACAGGCTCGCTCAGCCCAATTCAAAAATTAGAAAACCCGAGAAGGATTTGGGCTTAGCGCGAAGAGTACTCGCTTAGCGAGATATGCAGCTCTGATTGGTCTGCAACTTTTGCTTAGCGGGACATGTGTTGGCTTAGCGAATTAATGCCTCATGATGCAGTAGTAGGGCACGCTTAGCGAGATGGTCTCGCTTAGCGCAATTCCAAACTCGAGAGGGATTTGGGCTTAGCGGGTATGACTCGCTGGGCCCAATTAACATGTAGGTCCAGGCAGAGGGAGAATTGTGCTTAGCACATGGATGCGCTTAGCGAGACTATGCTACACGCTTAGCAAGATGACTCGTTTAGCCCAATTCCATTAAATGAAATTCCAGAGAGGTTTTTGGGCTTAGCGCACAGGTCTCGCTTAGCAAGGCCCCTACAGCCAATGGGTAGGGGTTAACGCGCTTAGCACGAGTTGTGGCTCACTTAGCACATGCATGATGATTCGCTCAGCGCGCAGGGCGCGCTGAGCGAGTGGATGATTGAAAAATTTTCTAAGTTCTTTCTCATCCACAGCTTCAAAGAAGTTTTAACAACCCTATATTATCATACAAAACATGCTGATGACTTACTCTAACAATCACAAACAAGTTGAAACCTAGCTATATGCAATGATTAATGAAATTAAATGAAAAAGAGTTGGGTTGCCTCCTAGGAAGCGCTTCTTTAAAGTCACTAGCTTGACATATGTTACCTCATGGGTCTTGTAATGGCATGATGATGGTCAACCTCTCAATGTTCCCACCATGGTACTGCTTTAATCTCTGACCATTTACTATCCATGTTCTGTCCAGAGTTTCTAATTGAGGATCGAATAATTCCACTGCTCCATATGGCTTGACTTCCTTGATGGTGAAGGGTCCAGACCATTTAGACTTTAGCTTGCCTATAAAAAACTTTAATCTAGAATTGAACAACAACACTTGTTGTCCTGGCTTAAAATCCTTCTTGAGCGGCTTCTTGTCATGATAGGCCTTCACTTTTTCCTTGTACAATCTTGAAGACTCGTAGGCATTCAACCTCATTTCTTCCAGCTCCAAGAGTTGCAACTTCCTCTTTTCACCTGATAAAGCCTCATCAAAATTAAGGAATTTCAGAGCCCAATGTGCCTTGTGTTCCATTTCTACAGGTAAGTGATAGGATTTGCCATAAACCATTTGGAATGGAGATAGGCCTATGGGTGTCATGAATGCAGTTCTGTAGGCCCATAATGCATCGTACAACGTGCTTGACCAATCTTTTCATGTGGAAGCCACAGTTTTCTCCAAGATTTTCTTCAACTCCCTATTGGAAACTTCAGCTTGGCCATTTGTTTGTGGGTGATAAGGTGAGGCTACTTTGTATGTGACATGATAGTGGCCTAGCACCTTCTGTAGTTAGCTGTTGCAAAAATGAGAGCCCCTATCACTTATTAGGACTCTAGGCACTCCAAAGTGAGCAAAAATATTCTTCTTTAAAAACTTCACCATAGTTTTAGCATCATTTTCGAAGCCGCCACTGCTTCAACCCACTTGGAGACATAATCCACAACTACAAGAATATATTCATTTCCAAAAGATGGAGGAAGAGGACCTACAAAGTCAATTCCCCAGCAATCAAAAATTTCCACTTCCATTATGTTTTGTAAGGGCATTTCATTTCTCCTAGAGATTCCTCCCATTCTTTTACATTGACCACATTGGGTGACATGCTCACGAGCATCCTTGAAGAGTGTTGGCCAAAACAATCCTGATTGTAGAATTTTTGCTACTGTTTTGTCTCCATTATAATGTCCTCCACATGATGAGTTGTGAGAATTCCATAATATGTTCTTGGCTTCTTCTTTTGTTACACACCTTCTCAAAAGGTTATCAACACTAGTCTTTAATAAATATGGATCATCCCAGATATAAAAGCGAGCATCATGTAGGAATTTCCTCCTTTGCTTCCAAGTCAAATCCTTGGGGATGATTCCAGTTGCCTTGAAGTTAGCCAAATCAGCAAACCATGGCCTCTCATTTACCATAAACAGTGATTCATCAGGGAATTCGTCTCTTATTTCTAACTCCTTCAGGGTCACCTTTTCATTAACTAGTCTAGATAAGTGATTAGCTACCAGATTTTCAGATCCTTTCTTGTCCTTGATAACTAGATCAAATTCCTGAAGCAACAAGATCCACCTGATTAATCGAGGCTTAGAATCAGTTTTATTCAACAAATACTTGATGGTTGCATGATCAGTGTAGATTATAACTTTCGTTCCCACCTAGTATGACCTGAATTTCTCCAATGCATAAACTATTGCTAACATTTCCTTCTTTGTGGTAGCATAATTGATCTGAGCATCATTCAACAAGATCCTTTCTCTGTCCTTCTTTGCAACAATATGGAGTCAATGAGCAACCTGAAGCTTATGCTGCAAACATTTATAATAGACCTCCTCAATAGAAAAACCAACAACAGCAGAGTAATTATGATCTTTTAAGCAACAAATACAATCCAGGTTGGAGGAATCATCCAAATCTGAGATGGGCAAGTCCTCCACAACAACAACAGCTTGTCCCTCCTTTTCAAAATGCTACTGGTCCAAGCAAGCCATATGTTCCTCCTCCAATACAACAGCAGCATTAGCATCAGTCACAACAAAGTCAACAAGCAACTGAGGCTCCTCCTCAACCTTCCTTAGAAGAGTTAGTGAGGCAATTAGCAAATGACCATCCAGAATATGCAATTTCAGCAAGAGACAAGAGCCTCCATTTAGAGTCTGACAAATCAGATGGGGCAGAGGGCTACATAGTTGAACCAAGCTCAGTCCCAAAATTCTGACAAATTTCCTTCACAAACTGTGCAGAATCCGAAAAATGTGAGTGCCATTACCTTAACGTCTGGCAACCAAATTCAAGTGCCTCCACCAGTAGCAGCACCTGCACCTAAACCTGTCAACCTTCATTCTACACCTGAAAAAGAGGATGAGATAGTTGCACAAAAGAGAAAGCTTCCTAACAAAAAATTTCATGCAGGTGGACCTTCTTCTAGTAATTTTGGCTTATCGCAACCTCCTATCCCTCTTCCATTCCCACCTAGAGCAATTCCAAACAAAAAAATGGAAGAAGCAGAAAAGGAGATCTTGGAGACCTTCAGGAAAATAGAAGTGAACATACCTCTGCTAGATGTCATCAAGCAGATTCCAAGATATGCCAAGTTTCTAAAGGAGTTGTGCACCCACAAAAGGAAGCTTAAAGGCAATCAAGGATTAGCATGGGCAGAAATGTGTCAGCATTCATAGGTAAATCTGTTCCTCACATTCCTGAGAAATGTAAGGACCTAAGTACTTTCTGTATACCTTGCATTATTGGGAACATTAAATTTGAGAATGCCATGCTAGGTTTAGGAACGTCAGTTAGTGTCACGCCTCTGTCCATTTTCAATTCTTTATCTCTTGGACCTTTGCAATCTATAGATGTGGTGATTCATTTGGCAAATAGAAGTGTTGCTTACCCCGCAGGTTTCATAGAGGATGTGCTGGTTCGGGTTGGTGAACTTATTTTTCCTGTTGATTTTTATGTTCTTAATATGGAAGAGGGATTTTCCCATGGATCAGTTCCAATTATTTTAGGCAGGCCATTTATGAAAACAGCCTGAACCAAGATAGATGTTTATGCTGGCACATTGTCTATGGAATTTGGTGATATTGTTGTTCATTTTAACATTCTTGATGCCATGAAACATCCATCTGAGGATCTTTCTGTTTTTCGTGTTGAGATAATTGATCAGATTGTTGATGATTATATGTTTGATTTTGATTCTGTTCTTCATGGTAGGAAACATCCATTTTTATCTAATCTGCATACTTGTCATTCCTTATGCATTGAATATGAATCTGAGTTTGAATTTGATCATGTATCTGATTTTTATGTTGAAAATGAATCTGAATTTGAGTCTGGTTCTGATTTTCTGGGTGTTGTACCTCTTGATGTTGATTTTTTAGAGTCAAAATGCACTAACCATGTTGTAGGAAGTACATATACTTCTGACTTGCTTTATGAGGTACAGGCAGAGGAACCTTCTTTTTCTCCTACCCTGGTTCCTCCCACTGTTCAGCCACCACCCACACCAGAGTTAAAGCCCTTACCAGCAACCCTCAAGTATGCTTACTTGGAGGACAAGGAAAAATTTACAGTGATCATCTCTGCCTCCCTCACTGCTGAGCAAGAGGAGAAGTTGTTGCTAGTTCTCAAGAAGAACAAGAAAGCCATTGGATGGACTTTAGCAGGCATTCCTGGTATTAGCCCATCTACCTGCATGCATAGGATACTTTTAGAGGATGGAGCTAAGCCAGTGAGGCAGCCACAACGGCGACTCAACCCTGTCATTCTAGATGTGGTGAAAAAGGAAGTGACGAAGCTCTTACAAGCTGGAATCATCAACCCCATTTCTGACAGCCAGTGGGTGAGTCCAGTCCAAGTGGTTCCTAAGAAGACAGGCCTTATAGTGATTAAGAATGAAAGGGATGAGCTCATCCCCACCAGAGTGCAGAACAGCTGGCGAGTCTGCATTGATTATAGGAGGCTAAACCAGGTAACCAGAAAAGATCATTTTCCCCTGCCTTTCATTGACCAAATGCTTGAGCGCTTGGCAGGTAAATCTCATTACTGTTTTCTTGATGGTTTTTCTGGTTATTTACAAATTCATATTGCTCCTGAGGATCAAGAAAAGACCACATTCACTTGTCCCTTTGGCACCTTTGCCTATAGGAGGATGCCCTTTGGCCTATGCAATGCCCCTGGTACCTTCCAGCGGTGTATGCTTAGCATTTTCAGTGATTTTTTAGAGACTTGCATAGAGGTGTTTATGGATGATTTTACTGTTTATGGATCCTCTTTTGATGCATGTTTGGATAGTCTGAATAGAGTTCTTAATAGATGCATTGAAACTAACCTTGTGCTGAATTTTGAAAAATGTCACTTCATGGTAGAACAAGGTATAGTTTTAGGGCATATCATTTTGAATAGGGGCATAGAGGTAGACCCTGCAAAAATAGATGTTATTTCACAATTGCCTTACCCCTCTTGCGTGCGAGAGGTTCGTTCTTTTCTTGGTCATGTAAGGTTTTATAGGCGCTTTATCAAGGATTTTAGCAAAATAGTCATTCCACTATCCAATCTGCTGCAAAAGGAGGTGGAGTTTGACTTTAATGATCGATGCAAAGAGGCTTTTGATTGCCTCAAGCGTGCGGTGACTACCACCCCTATCATTCAGGCACCTGATTGGACAGCCCCATTTGAGCTAATGTGCGATGAATCCAATTATGCATTGGGGGTTGTCCTTGCTCAAAAGATTGATAAGCTACCTCGAGTGATCTACTACGCTTCCAGAACTTTGGATACTGCTCAAGCAAATTACACTACCACAAAGAAGGAGCTATTAGTGATAGTTTTTGCTCTTGAGAAATTTCGTTCATATTTACTTGGTACTTGTGTTATCGTTTATACTGACCATGCAGCTCTAAAGTACCTATTGAAGAAGGCTGAATCAAAGCCTAGATTGATCAGGTGGATGCTTTGGCTCCAAGAGTTTGATTTGGAGATCCGTGATCGGAGCGGTGCACAGAACCTCGTGGCTGACCATCTGAGTAGGATTGAGCGTGCGTCTGAGGACTCACCTATTCGGGATGATTTTCCAGATGACCATTTGTACATTTTGTATAGTATTTCTGATTCCTTCCCCACTCCTTGGTTTGCTAATATTGTGAATTATTTGGTTGCTTCTGTTTTTCCTCCCTTAGCATCTAAAGCTCAAAATGATAAAATTAAGAGCGATGCTAAGCATTATATTTGGGATGACCCCTATTTGTGGAAGTTGTGCAGTGACTAGGTCATTAGGAGATGCATTCCAGACCACGAGATTGACTCGGTCCTGCAATTCTGTCATTCTTCCGCACCAGGTGGCCATCTTGGCATATAGAGGACAGCTCGCAAGGTGCTTGACTGCGGTTTCTATTGGCCCACCTTCTTCAAGGATGCGTGGAGAATATGTAGCACTTGTGAGCCTTATCAGAGAGCAGGCGGCTCACCTTCATGGAAACAGCAAATGCCTCAACAACCCATGTTATTCTGTGAGGTGTTTGATGTCTGGGGTATAGATTTTATGGGACCTTTCCCTGTCTCTTTTGGTTTTGTTTATATTCTCCTTGCCATTGATTATGTTTCAAAATGGGTGGAAGCCAAACCCACCAGAACTAATGATGCTAAGGTTGTTGTAGATTTTGTTAGATCTAATTTGTTTTGTAGGTTTGGAGTCCCTAGAGCCATCGTTAGTGATCAAGGCAACCATTTTTGCAACAGATCCATGTATGCCTTGCTCAAAAAGTATGGGGTCGTGCACAGAATTTCCACACCTTACCACCCCCAAACTAATGGGCAGGCTGAGATTTCAAACAAGAAGATAAAAAGGATCTTAGAGAAGATTGTGCAGCCGAACAGAAAGGATTGGAGCACCAGGCTGGATGATGCTCTTTGGGCGCATAGGACTGCCTACAAAGCACCCATAGGAATGTCTCCTTATCGGGTTGTCTTTGGCAAGGCATGCCATCTTCCTATAGAGATAGAGCACAGAGCCTACTGGGATGTAAATACCTGCAACTTCTCTATTGATCAGGCTGGAGAGGAAAGGAAGTTGCAACTAAGTGAGCTAGATGAGATCCGTTTAGAAGCCTATGAGAATTCCAAATTCTACAAGGAGAAGACCAAGAAGTTCTATGACAGCTTGATAGCTAAAAAGGACTTCGTGGTTGGACAGAAAGTTTTATTTTATAACTCTAGGCTCGGACTCATGAGTGGTAAGTTGAGGTCAAAGTGGATTGGTCCTTTTGTGGTGACTAATGTTTTTCCTTATGGTACAGTTGAGATCAAAAGTGAATCCACAGATAAGAGCTTCAAGGTCAATGGACACCGACTGAAACCATTCCTCACAAATCCCTCTCTAATGGATGTAGTGGTGGAGGAGACCTCCTTACTTCACCCTACTTCTCTTCTGCCATGACTTAGGGAGTTTTCTTTTTCTGTCTCCTTCTTTACTTTTATTGCACTTGTCCAATTTTATTGATTGTTTTGATTGCTCTTGATCTTGTGATTATGCTACATTGAGGACAATGTGTTGTTTAAGTGTGGGGGGGGGGGGGGGGGAGATTGTTCTTTAATTTTGTTGATTTTGTTGGGTTTTCTATTTTAATTTTTTTAGGTTTTCTAGGTTAATTTTGTTATTTTGGTTTTATGTTTTGTGTACGACATTGCATGTTTCTCTTTGAATTATAGGTTATGTACAAGTAATGGGTAATTGTTTTTGAAATAGGAATTTCTTGACATTTTGTGAATTGAAATCCTTGTTTTTCTCTACATGTCAAGTTAGTTTTGAAAGTGATAGATTTACCCTTGATGAGAATTTGAGTCATCATCATCTATTTTATTCGGTGTGTTTTGCCCCATTGATTGCTTGCACAATAGCCTTGGCTTGACTTTTGTTGATACTTCTTGCTTCACATGCATGTTGGGAGATGATTTAGGCATTTTGTTCTTATAAGCCTCTAGCCAAATGAGCCTACCTTGAATTAATTCCTTTGATAGCCCCTTTGAGCCTATGTTCCCCTTTCTTTGTTTTGAAGCTCATTACAAGCCTTAAGTGAAAAACCATGATCTCACCCTACCCTTAAGGAATTTTGGAACTTTGGAATTGTTTAGGGAATAAGTGTGTGTGTGTGGGGGGGGGGGGTATGTTTCATTGGATGATATGTTTTCTTATTGGCCATGCTTGATAATGTATTTTGGTCATGCTTGATGTATATACATATATTGCCTAATTGTTGCTTTATTTTTCAAATTCTTTCAAATGCTACTGTTCACATTAAAAAAAACAACAACAAAAAATGAAAAATGAAAAAAAAGAATGAAGTTGAATAAATGAGGTCTTGGTTTGAAGACTTGGATTGGTTTGAGGACTTGGTTGATTTTGTTTTGGGTTTACTTTTTATGCTTAATTTTTAATTTTGGTTTTGGGGTTTACTACTTTTTTTCTTAGTTTCCACTTATTCCCCATTGCTCCTCTATCCCTTTGGGTTTTAGCTACTTATCCCATACTTTCCTCTACCTTATCCTTGGCCCCATTACAACCTTAAAAGACCTTTTGATCCTCATGTGCATGTGTTTGTGGTGTGGTTGTCAATTTTAGAGTCTTGCCAAGTCTATGTGGTGTTTGTTTTCATGGGTGCTTTGAGAGTAAACAGTAGCCTAGACACTTGAGAGATAGAGTGCATATCTTATAAGGCTTTATCACTTTTCATTCTTGAGCTGATTGACTATCTTGCCATGTTTGAGATGCTTGGATGATTTTCATGACTGTCTTGATTCTTTAACTCTCTATGTGTTGGATGTTGCCCATTCCTTTCATTCCTTGAGATTCATTGAGAAATATGTAATTGTTTTGGTGTTTGTTTGTTTCTCTTTAATGTCTTTGGATTTGTTCCTTGCTTTGCTTTTTGATTTTGCCCAAGAGTGCAAAAGGCCTAGTGTGGGGGGATTTGATGTGTCATTATTTTCTCTTATTTCTTAACCTTTTTTGTCACCATTTTAATTACTGATTAACCTTAATTGTCAAATTAATTATGCAATTTTATCATTTGGGCCTACTTGACTAATTTCGTGTTTTTAATTTAATTTCAGGAGAATTATAAGCAATTGGGCTTGGACTTGAAGAGACCAGACAATTTTATTTTATCAAATCTTATCTTATCCAGATTTTATTTCATCTACATTTTATTTCGTCCAGATTTTATTTCATCCAATCTTATCTTATCTTGTCCAGATTTTATTTTATTTCGTTTATGGGCTTAGACTTAAAATAGATTTGTAAGCTTTGGGGTTGAGAACCTATATAACAGCACCAGGGTTTTAGTTTAGGGAGTTTTTTGGAGGAGGAGAATAATTCTAGGATTTTAGAATTCCAGTTTTTACTGTTCATGCACACTGTTCACATAGAATAAAATTCGTTTTCTGCAATTTCGTTTCTGCTTCAATCTACAATTTCATTTTCTACTGATTAATGGAAGGCTAAGTCTTCAGCGTTGTTTTCTCTTGAGGATCAAGCACATCTTTCTTTGAGGTTTTGTTATTACTATTGAATTCTGATCAGTTTTTCCTCTTCACCAATTACTCTGTATTTGTTGCTATTAATCCATGCTTGATTAATTGTCTCTATGCTTAATTTACGTTCATGCTTAATGATCAGTTTCGTTCATGATTAATTGGTGTATGTGTTGCTTAATCACATAATGCCAGCCTTATGTTAATTTTCACTTAGTAATTTAATTTAGGGTTGGATTAAGTGGTTGAACTGATTAAGGATAAATTCTCGTAACCTAGGATAAGAGACTTGCTTGTGAATCAAGGGAAAATAACATGTTTTAATTCTGTTATTTTCTAATTCAAATTTGCTTGCTGTTTAATTTACAAAAACAAACAACCCCCCCCCAATTCGTTATTGTTTTATTATTATCTGTTATGAACATTTGGTTGACCATTGCTCGTTGAGAGACGACCTAGGATCACTTCCTAGATACTGCATTTTTAATGTTTATTTGATTCGGGTATGGCCTTGATCAATGAGTCCGATCACACAAAATAGCATGATCACTAGCAGTCATGTTCTCAATAAGCTCCATAGCTTCTTCAAGGGTCTTCAATTTGATTTTTCCCCCAGCAGAAGCATCCAATAACTGCTTGGACTATGGCCTTAACCCATGTATAAAAATATTCAGCTGCATTGGTTATGAGAATCCATGAGTCAATGTTTTCTGTAGCAAGCTATGGAATCTCTCTAATGCTTCACTCTAGGATTCATCTGGAAATTGATGAAATGAAGAGATGGCCACTTTCCCCTTAGATGTTTTGGACTCAGGAAAATACTTCTTCAAGAATTTCTCAACCACGTCATCCCAAGTCTTCAAGTTGTTTCCTTTAAATGAGTGTAGCCACCTCTTGGCTTCTCCAGACAATGAAAAAGAGAACAAACTCAGCCTCGCTGCATCTTCAAGCACACCGGCAATCTTCACTGTGTTGCAAATCTCAATATAAGTAGCCAAATGTGCATAAAGGGTCTTCATTCGGCAATCCGTGAAACAGATTTCCTTGAATCAACTGAATCAAGGAATGAGGATAAGTGATATTATGGGCTTGAACCTCCGGCCACGCGATGCTTGTAAAGAATTGCGGCACGGTCGAGCTAGAGTAATTTTCAAGAGTAACCCTCCTAGGTTGATATTCAGCCATGATATCAGCCTTGGATGCACCTACTTCTGATTCTTTCAACTCTGGAAAAATTGAAGATGACTTAGATGATTTAGCTTCCTCCAGACCTAGTTGTGTTGTCCTGTCCTGTAAGATTTTTCTTCTTCTCTCTACGTTGTTCCTCCTACAAGTGGCTTCTATCTCCAAATCTAATGGAGCTAAATCACCTACAGAAGAGTTACCTCGGATACAAGAAGCACTAAACAGAAGCAGCAGTTAACCAAATCAAAAGAAGAATAAATTTCAACTAACTATTCACACAAAAATCAATCAAAGAATAAAGAATAAATGCCTACAAACTGAACTCCACTTTCTAAATGGAAAGAAGTTCCCCGGCAACGCGCCAAAAACTTATTTTTCGTGGTAAAAACTTGTTCGGGAATAATGATAAGCGAATGCTAATCAGCAAGTGTACTGAGTCACACAAGTAATATAAAATGGTAAGAACCGAGTATCAAATCACAGGGAACTTGTTTCACTCAGAAAATATGCATTCAATAAGTAAACATTTGTGTAAAACAAGTAAATAATCAAAAGGGGTTTTCGTCTACAGTTCTAATTAACTACAAATTTAAAATGTCTAAAAGCGAGAGGTAAAAACAGTCAAGTAAAAGCGTTGGGTCATTCTACTGAACCTACTTTAATGTTACTAAATATTTTTCTCTATTTAACATTGTTCTAGTGTTCTTATGTTGAAGCAACTACCCAAACCAAGATCCCTCGAGTGAATGGGCCTAACTCTATTTAAACTTCGTCCTTGATCCCTCAACAAACTTAGTTTAAACGAGTTGCATTAAGATTACAGCATAATATAAACTAAATCACTGCACTCTGTCCCCAGACATACAGTTTTCTAGCCTGCTGTATCCAGTTCTAAGGTTTTAAAGCACTTCCCAATACTAAAAATCATAACTTTACATACAAATGGGTGATCAAGCTACAAGCATGCAAGAAATAAGCACAGATAGAAGCAATGAACACATAAAAATAACTTTAAATAGATAGTAAGAAGATATTACATCAAGTGTTCAACAGAAATCCCCAATAAAAGGTCTAGCCTTCCATTGCAAGTTAGTAACTTTCAGCACAAAGGATAGATTTTTGAAGAAAAACTAAGGTTAAAAATGGATGAGGATGTCTCCTCCACCCCTAGAACCCTAAAATCACTCCTGAAACCTAAACTCTCTTGAAGGCTGGAGCTTTGCTTTATTTTTCGTCTCTCTGGGTGTGTCTCTTCGTTTCCTCCCTTTGTGTATATTCTTTTTACGCCAACTTTAGTGTTTTAAAGGCTCCTTGACGTTTCAGATTCTGAAGGCTCACTTAGCGCCATTTTCTAGCTAAGCGCGAGTTAGTGAATTTTCGCTTAGCGAGCTGGACGCGCTAAGTGTGAGAAGGGACAAACGACTCGCTGAGCGAGCTGACGGCACAGGCATCTGTGATTGATCCTCTTCTAGGGTTTCCTTATGCGTTAAACGGGCTGAGTGCCTCGTTTAGCTGATGTCACTCACTAAGTGCATATACCTCGCTTAGCGAGACACCAGCTTCTAGACCTTCTCTTCATTTGGCCTGAAACTGAAGTTAATTCACATTAATTCACAAAAATGGGAGTATCTACTGAGAAATATCAAACTAAACATGAAAATATGTACAAATCCTACCAAAAGAGCCATAAATTAAGGGAAAGATGCTAATTTCAAATAACTATTCAATACAAAAGTTAGTCGTAAATGACGACAAACATTGTTACCTAAGAGGATGATATCTCTAGAAGCCAGTAAATTTACATGAAACCACCCTTGGGAGTTGTCACTAGAAGTGGACTTTGGGTCCTTTCCATTAGGTTCCTAAATTAGGGGCATAGAGAAAACTCACTCTGGCTTGTTCCTTGATCACATCATTCATCTCTTAATGGCATCATAATGGACACATTCATTCCCGCATTTATCATTTATCATATTCATGCATTACATTTGCATAAGTCATCGCATTATCATACATCTTCATTTAGCATGTTTTTGTTCTGCCAATTGCATACACTCTTTTTTCATCATTCACTTGTTATGTTCACTCGTGCATGATCCCGACACATAGTTGTTCATGCCTTGCATTTTCCTCACAAAAAAAACACAAAAAAAAGAACAAAAAGAAAGTCCCAATGAAGCGTGAAAGTTTACATCACATTCTTAGTTAAATATGTTGGGTACCATAAGGATAGCTATAAACAAACCACGTTGGGATTATACACCCATTTCTCTTGAAAAATGATTGAAAATCACGTGAACATGATACCTAATGCATTGTTAACTAGGAAATGATGGTTTTTCAGGCGTCTCATGTCGATCTCATAATTACATTTGTCATGCATAGCATAAGTATGCCCTAATCATTCATCTCTATAATAGGTTGTCAAAGTATTGGCAACCAAAATTTCTATTCTTGCAAACATAGGGTCGAACCAAGCACATGCTTTTAAGAAAAGGTTTTCATCGAGTCAACGTCAAGTGTGGAAGTAATCAGCTTGCAAAAGTTAGGACAGAAGATGGATCGAGTTTACATAGCTTCTTTGGCTATTTCCAACACATGATTGAGCTAAATAATTTACAAAATTAGGGGTTGTTGATGTCCATGTTTTATTTCTAGTTGCACTTTGACTCTCACAAGATGTGATGAATAGTTGATTCAACCCTATGTTCTATTGAATGTCCTGTGTAAAATTTGCAATACTTCAACAATGTATCATTCACATACATCCATGATTTTTTTTCTCTTTTCACATTGGTTGCATTGTTCATTGCATTCTTTCCTTAAAATCAGAACTGTAATCATTGTAATCAAAAGGAAAAAACACGTTTTACGGCGCCCCTACCGAACGCGCACTAAAGCTAGAGTGATGAGTGAAATAGAGGAGGTACAGGAACAAATGAAGGCCGACATGGAGGTCATGAAAGAGCAAATGACCATAATGATGGAAGCCATGATGAGTATGAGAAAAATGATGGAGGTCAACACGGCTACAGTCGTTACCGCAAGTACCACCACTGAGGTGGACCCGACTCATCTGTCTGGCCTCAATCAAGTAAATCGTTCAGTCTCAGATATAGTAGGTCAGGGAGGCGAAGCGTTGGGAAATACGGGCAGCCCCCATGTTGTGCAGGTCCAGAGCAAGCATTCCTTCCCACCATATGGCTTGCCTCCTAACTTTACACCACCCAATGTTGCACACTCTCCCGATGAGAATGTAGATAACTTCGCTCCCATACCCATTGAGAGCCAACAAACCCAATTTGGTCATGCACAGGTCTCTCAACCCATGAGAAAGACACATGAAGTACCCTGGGACCATACTCTAGCTGACTTTAAGCTTCATCTCGGATATGCCACTGAGGAGCAAGCATTTGGTGGCGTATCCCTGCCAAACACTTTGGGGGGCCCTCAATATCACCCACAACCCCAACCCTTACATTTTGCGATGAAAGGAGGGTTTCCTGCTATGGTGGAAAGGGAGAAATTTAATCATATAGAGGAAAGGTTGAGGGTCATTGAAGGAGGCAGAAATTATGCCTTTGCTGACATGGCAAAGTTGTGTCTAGTGCCCAACATGGTCATTTCTCCGAAGTTCAAGGTGTCAAATTTCGATAAGTACAAGGGGACTACTTGCCCCAAGAATCACTTGAAGATGTTCTGTAGGAAAATGGGGGCATACGTGAAAGATGAAAAATTGTTGATGTATTTCTTCCAGAAAAGTCTTATTGGGGTGGCCGTCACCTGGTATACTAATCTGGAACCTTCCCGAGTCCATTCCTGGAAGGACCTAATGGTTGTCTTCATTAGGCAGTATCAGTATAATTCTGATATGGCTTCTAATAGAATGCACCTACAGAAAATGTGTAAGAGGGAGCACGAATCTTTCAAAGAATACGCCCAGAGATGGAGGGATTTGGCAGCTCAAGTAGCACCCCCAATGATGGAGAGGGAGATGATAACAATGATAGTGGACACATTACCTGTGTTCTACTATGAGAAGATGGTGGGATACATGCCTTCGAGTTTTACAGATCTAGTGTTTGTAGGTGAGAGGATCGAGGTAGGCCTAAGAAGAGGCAAATTTGATTATGCGACTTCGATGGATAGGAAGCTTGGGGAAAATGGAGAGAATAAGAAAGAAAGAGAAACCCATGTTGTGACTGTCGTTCCTACATGGCCAAATTTCCCACTAGCTCAACAATATCAATACTCAGCCAATACCAGTCCTTCTTATTACCCATCACCCTACCCGCCAAGAACACCCAATCATCCATAAAGGTCACCCCTAAATCAGCCATAAAACCCGCCTACTGCACATCCAAGGCCAAATACCACCCTTAGTACAAACCAAAACACCAACCAGGGAAGGAATTTTCCAGAAAAGAAGACTGTAGAATTCACCCCAATTCCGATGTCGTATGCTAACTTACTCCCATATCTACTCAATAATGCAATGGTAGCCATAATCCCAGCAAAGATACCTCAACCTCCATTTTCCCGGGGATACAACTCGAATGCAACATGTGCTTATCATGGAAGAGCTCCGGGGCATTCCATTGAGCATTGTATGACCCTAAAACATAAGGTGCAAAGTCTAATTGATGCATGTTGGCTAAAATTCGAGGAGGACAATTGCTTGTGAATCTTGACATTGTCGAGCGATACTGTTCATGATACTTGGGACAATTTGAAGGTTGTTGTTAGATGTCTCCAATGACTCATTAGGATTTTCAAGTTTATGCCATTACTGTAAACAACAGCCACAATGCTAATAATATGGATAAATTTGATGTCCTTGCCTCTCATTCTCTCACAATTACATCTTTATGTATTTATTTAACATTCACTGGAATGTCAATGTACGTTGTTGGCTTGTTTGCTCAATTGACTTGCGCTCCTGAGTTGATCCCCAAGTCTATTCAATCAGAAAATTGTTTGTTCTACACGTTTGGTAGGGGTGCTGTAAATGACGAGTAAAGTAAAAAAAAAAACGTTTGATTGACTGTGTTTCAAATAAAAAATAAGAAGTACAGACATTTATGTGACCTCATTTTATCATTCTTAAAAGTTTCCTTTTTGAGAGAAAAATGAGTTGTCAAGAACAAGAGTCATTCGACTTAATCTGTCAATTGAAAATCCTTTATTTCTCGTCCTTGAAAATTCATTTTCGAGAACCTGCATAGTTTCTTTCATTTTTCCTTGCTAAAAGGTCATGACAAAAGACATCAATAGATACCTCAGAGTCCTAGGGCAATGAGAGGCACCATGCATGAGCATCAAGCAAACCTAGGGGCAGATCAGAAGTTCTCACCCGGTAGGTTGAAAACCCGAAAGGGGCGGCTTAGGCAAAAATTAGGGCAATAAAAAATAAAAAGAAGAAAGAATAAGGAGCATGTTTATTAGAGGTTTGGTCCCAAAATCCAAACTATAAGAGTATCTAGTCAAGATTTGAAATGCACATGGCCGTGTTTCAACATCCCAAACACTAATTTATCCCTTGCTACCCCCTCCCAGCCAAAGCATATTTGTTTTCTAAAAACAACACAAAAAACAACAAAAACAAAATAGAAACCCCGAGTAGGAACCACCGCTAAACCGGCGGGAAGAGCAATGCAAACAACACATGCATGAAGTTGGGCAACAATAAAAAAAATAAAATAAAATAAAATCTACCAAAGACGAGTGAAAAAAAAAAGACAAAAGATCTCTAGATTTTACGAGGAAGGAACAAAAGTGCAATAAGGATTAATGTATAAAGCAAATGGGGTAGAGCCCAACCCAAAAGTTGAAATGAATAAAAGTACAAGCAACGCTCTTGAGGCTCTTACTCAATTTTTAAACACTATTTAAGCCTTTCTGATCCTTTCTTTCATAGCCCTCTTACCCCCGACCACGTTACAAGCCCAATAAAGCCCATGTGGATCAAGAAATGACTAATTTTGCTTTTAAGTTTGGATTCTAGAATGGAATCCGCACACGCTTGTGATTGTTGAAAAGATATATATAAAAAGGGAAAGAATCCTTGAGGTTTCACACTTACACATTTGAGAATAAAACTCATTCGACCAGGAGCTCGTGGGAAATGCCCAAAGACAATTGTGATAGTAGGGTACATCTGATGTTAGTCGCTCATGCAGACTCCTTAGGATTCCTTTTGAATCCAAGGGTGGCCTTTGTTGTATAAATTCTATCGAGATCAGCCCATGTCATCAAGTTTCAGTGGGATCGACAGACCCTTAGCATCACTCTATGACATTAAATCAGGAAAGTTTCTTGGTCGCATACAAAAGTGTGATAATCCATTGCCATCCTTCAATGGGGCGTACGATCAATCCCAAAGCCTTGCGTTTCCTTATTATGCAAAATAATAGAAGTTTTTAAACAAAAAGAAATCAACGAACCCTAGGATCAGTATTTCAATTGATTGATTAAATGTCAAATGGCTTCACTACCATCATCCAAAATTGTCAAGTGACTAAATCAAAACATACACTTTGAAGGAGTCCCCAAAGAGATTTGCAAAAGATATGATGAGGTCGCATGAGTTATCACGTCTTTTAGAAAGAGATAGTCAATCTGTGTTATTTCACGCAAAAAAAAAAGAAAAAAGAAAACAAAGTTAAGATCACCAAAAGAGGAAAGAATGTCATGAACATTGCACAAATTTTCATTGCATTGTATTGTTGCATACAAAACCTGCATTTACTTCATTTTTAGGGCGAAGTTTGCATGTCCATGCATTCCAAAACCCATGTTTCACATCAGGCTATGAGTCCATAGATTTCTCATTATATACCAATTGCCAAAATCCAATTGCAGGATTCATAAGACTGAATGTCCTTTGTTTTTTCCAAGAATACAATGTCTTCTGCTTTATGATTGCAAAGACTACAATGTCTTTTGCTTTTACACTTTCAAAGACTATAATGTCTTCAGTCATTTATGCTTTCAAAGACTACAATGTCTTCAGTCATTTACGCTTTCAAAGACTACAATATCTTCAGTCATTTACACTTTCAAAGACTACAATATCTTCAATCATTTACGCTTTCAAAGACTACAATGTCTTCAGTCTTTTATGTTTTCAAGGACTTTAATGTCTTCAGTCATTTATACTTTCAAAAACTACAATATCTTTAGTCTTTTACGCTTTCAAAGACTTCAATGTCTTCAGTCATTTACGCTTTCAAAGACTACAATGTCTTTTGTTTTATGATTCCAAGACTACAATGTCTTTGGCTTTATGATTTATAAGACTTCAATGTCTTCTATTTTACGTTTTTTTTCAAAGACTTCAACATCTTCTGCTTTATCTTTCATAGGACTCAATGTCTTTGTCTTTGTGTTTCTTAGGACTCAACGTCCTCTATTTTTTATGCTTTCAAAAGAAATAAAAAATAAAAAAACTTCAAGTGTCTTCCGCTTTTATGTTCCACAGGACTTCAATGTCCTCCATTTTACATTTTATAGGACTTCAAGGTCCTCTGTTTGGTGTTATAGGACTTCAATGTCCTTTTATTTTTTCAGTTTCACTTCTTTTGTCTTCTCTGGCGTCCGGTTTTGAATAGCAAGATCGCTCATATGAAATTAGGGTCATTATCTTTACTTAACTTTTATTTTCAATAAAAGATAAGTAAAGAAGGGCAACTGCTAGACCCTAATTTCATTTGGGGACTATTGTTTGCTGATATTTTGATTCTTGCTAGTCGAGTTACGGGCTTCGACACCAATTACCACACGAAGCAAGGGATCACTCAGTGTTTTGATCAAGAATGCAAAAGATACCAAAGAAGGGGGCAAAAGGGTCTTTTATGGATTTTCCTAAACCCCGGCTCGCCCAGGCTAGCATCTGGCTCGCCTGGGCCATGAAATGGCTTCATGGCTAAGTAACCAGCTCGCCTGGGCGAGCTCATTACTTCAAGGTTAAGGTTCAGCTCGTCTGGGCCAGCTCCAGCTCACCTGGGCGAGCTTCAACCGCCCCAAATTGGCTTTTTGCCTATAAATATGCATGTTAGGGGGGTTTAAGGGGTTCCAAGGTTCAGGAGTTGAGAGAATTAAGAGAAGAGAGAAAGAAGAAGAAACGAAGCCAAGGCGCTACCGAATCGCGACCGTGATCATTCCCTATATCGTTTTCTTATTCTATGTTCCTGGTGCAACAGTCAGTTAGTTTTGTTTTTAACGATTGAATATGATCTATGTACCCTTAGGGGTCCCCTCTATTATTATGTGCATATTCATCTTTTCCATTTATCATTAGTGATCTAGTTTTTATTTGTAAAGTTTAATCCTAACCTATCACTAGTGTCGTAAGATGGTCTTTAAGGAGATTGAAAGTAAGTAAACAAAACCAAAATAAAAACCAATTCATAACTAACTTCTCTCCATCAAATATCACTTGAGATCGTTTCAAGGTCACGCCTTAACAACTCCATCTGCTTTTCAAAATTTAAAACGTCGTTTCAAGGTCCAATGCCTTAACAACTCTTTGTTCGCAAATAAAATAAATCTTTCAAAAAAACATAAAACCAATTTAACACACAAACATTCAGACTTAAAGAACTACGTAGGTCTGAATTCCTCATCGCACTTGAGGATACGTAGGAGCAAGGGTAGCCCCCTTGTCGACCCCAAAAAAACAAAAATAATAAAAGAGGGAAGATAAATAAATTGAAGTCATGTTTTTGCACACTCGATTAAAGGTTGTCGTCCCTTATGACGGGCGCATGGGGTGCTAATACCTTCCCTATGCGTAAACAACTCCCGAACCGTTCTTTTCAAAATTCGCAGATCTCTTTTTTTGATTTTTCTAATGTTTTCCTCGAATAAACGTTGGTGGCGACTCCACTCGTTTTCTCCCTAGGAGACGAACGTGCTTTTATGTTATATATTTTCCTTCGTCGTCCCGTCGTGAGGTAGGTTGCGACAGTTTCAAAGAGGATATTGCAGCTATTTGTAGGTTTCATGTTGTTGTCAAGTATGTAAAATCCTCCCCTTCTAGATTGTCTAAATTCAAGGAATGTGTTGTGCATGTAAACATTGAATATAAAGGCCTTGTTCGCTTAGACGTAGAAACTAGATGGAATTCTACTTACTTGATGTTGGATGCCATTTTAAAGCATCATAATGCATTTGAGGAGTTTGAATTGAGAGACAAAAAATTCATGGGCATGGCTCCTACATATAATGATTGGGAATTTGTGCATTCAATCTTTCCATTCTTAGAGATTTTCTATGATGCTACTTTATGCATTTCTGGTTCATCTCACGCGACAAGCACTATGTATATGTTTGAGGCCTTTGGGATTGGAATGAAAATCAAGGAAATGTCTACTTCCAGGGGTGTGAATATGAGTGTGAGAACAATGGTTGTACGCATGAAGGAAAGATATGATAAGTATTGGGGCAATCCTAATCGTATAAATAGGTTATTGATGAAAGCTACAAATTGGCTTATTATTGAAATTAATGTGTTGCACCCGAGTTACAAATTAAAATTCATTAATTGAGTTATTGTTGAAAGTTTTGATGGTGAAGGGGGTGAATTGACTTATAAGTTGAGGGATAAAGTGGAATCTAGCTTGAGATCACTTCTTGAAGAGTATAGTAGAGGTGGTGATGAGTTTGAAGTTAACTCACAGGAGGCTTGAGCTCGACCTAGTGAAAGGGTCGAGAATGATCCTTATGGCTATAGTCGATATTTCAAATCAACTAGATTTAGTACATCTGAATTAGATATATACCTGGAGGATGCTAGAGATAGTACATCTGAATGATTCCCAACTCTTACAAGCATGGCAAGAGATATGCTTGCTATACTTATCTTTACTCTAGCCTCTGAGTCTGTCTTTAGTACCAAAGGAAGAGTTCTTGATCCGAATTGTTGTTCTCTTACACCTCAAATGATGGAAACACTTGTCTGTACACAAGATTGGATCAAAAGAACACCATCACCACTGCCTTCAAATGAAAATGAGGAATTTTTGGAGTTTGAAATAATTGAAGAAGGTAACAAGATTTTTTTTTTCTTAAGGTAGTTTTATGTACTTAATATATAATATGAATGACAACTAAAAAGTTTTCTTTATGTTTCTAAACTTGTTCCTTCACTAGCCGCATTGGATGTTACTCATTCAGTCTCCTCGACCTTTACATTTGATGATGATTGAAGAATCAAGAATGTTTCTTTTTAATCTTTTTTAGTTATTATGATTGCTATGTACTCAATTAATTTGGAGTTTGGACCTTTTGATTAGAATTGTCAAGTGACTGCTTGGTTTAATTAGTTCTAACTCCAATGAAGTTTAGTTGGTTTTGTAATCTGAATCTAATATCCTTATATTTAGCTTTATTCTAATATATTTGTATAACTCATTTCTTTATTAAATGAGCATGGACCTTTTTGAAGATATCTTTTTGAAGACTCTCTAAAGAAAGTAATAATCAATATGGTGACTTAGCAAATTTGGTTATTCCTTCATGCAGGCCTGTTAAGGTGTGGCAAAAGTTGCAGGTTTATGCCAGGGGAAATGATGTTAATCTCACTGATTACAAAGGAAAGGTCCTTCTCGTTGTCAATGTTGCCTCACAGTGGTATGTACTAATTAATTAATTATATGCTTCATGTACACACCTTACTTATCAATGACTTGGCTTCCAAAAGTTTCAAGAATACTACCTATTTTAACTTTGTTTTGGCACAGACACACATGTTTATCAACATAGTTTAGATTTATTCACACTATTTCTTGCAACTTCTTCTTTGCTACTAGTCAATTAGTTAACTTTAGGAGAGCTGTCCTAGACATCAAAGAAGAGTCATTTATCAATTTTGAAAAATTCATATAAAATCATATCTCCCTTTCTAATTTCATAAGCATGTTACATGCAAACCAAAATTGTGTAGTTACCAAACAAACATAATTTTGAATTCAAGTAGGTTCCATATATAGTTCCTTTGGTCATAGTTAGTTGTAGGGGTATAATTACAACAAACTCCATGAACAACAATTGAGTTGGATGCTTGGATAAAAATGGTTGTTCAAAATTCTCTCCAAATAACTAGAAGTGGTACTTGAGGTTATGATGATGATGGGAGTGCCAAGAGGACTCATAAAAGTTTCTAGGACCATACCATATCCATTCCATATTCATACACTTCAATTTAAGTCCTAAAAAAGTCCTTCCACCAATTATACCAGGAACTTTATAGAGTGTTGTGGCTTATATAATCACAACCATTATTTGTGCTGGTGTTCTATCTTTAGCTTAGAGCACTTCCCAATTGAGATGGATTGCAGGACCAGTTTGCTTTTTTTTTTTTTGCAATTGTCACTTTTGTTTCTTCATTCCTCCTTTCCAATTGTTACAGAACTCTGGATAATGTAACTAGGAAAAGAAACTACCCTTACATGGATGTTGTTAGAGTCTATCTTGGTAGTTCCTTATCCTTGTACAATCACTCTAGTCTCAAATTCAGGATATGGTTCTAGTGAACATGGTTGGCTGTTAGTTTAGGCAATAAAAGGACATGCTTGTATGGGGTTAGTACTGCTTATGTAATTACCACAACAACCTGTTTGAGGTACTATTCCCACATAAAATGAGAAGATTATTATTTATATGCAATTATGAATTTGTGTTGTAGTTTGTTACTTGTATCATTTATTACTTTTTTATCTCGTAATATTACAGGTATTAGCCTACCTTAATGATATTTATGTTCATGTTCTAACGATGCTTGATCTTTCTACAAAATGCAGAGTGATATTGAAATCAAATTGTTATCACAAGGAAGGGCATCAGACTCCTTGTAAATATGGGGAAGAAGTATATATGATGTTGTTGGACTAGTTCAGGTCATAATGTCATTCATACCAGATCTCCACAACATGGCATGGGTTTCAATTGTTGCGGCCATAATGTCCTTTACATGCTCATCCATTGGACTTGGACTTGGCATCACAACAATAATAGGTAAGGTTCATTTTCACAATTAGAATTTAAGGTTTTGTTCACTTGTCCATTCAAGCCTTCGGATCATTGAAGCAACAAGATGAAAGGAAAAAAAAACAAGTACTATTATAATAAAACCCAAACTGCTAAAAACATATTAAATGCCAAAATATATGGATTGTGGAGTTTGCTAGTTCAAAAAAATAAAATTAGAAAACCAATTTAAAACCATTTTGATTCTTAAAACAATTTTAAACTAGTTCAGAACCGATTTGGCTATGAAAACAATTATAAACTAGTTTAGTTTAGAAACCAGTTTAGAACTAGTTTCGAACTACTTTTCTAAAACCAGTTTGATTTTGAACTAGATCACAAATCACATTGCAAATTTAGGTTAAAAACCAAATTGGTTAAACCAGTTCAGTTTGATTTTTTTCAAACCTGTTTTTTGCAGACTAACATTATCTAAAAACTACCATTATCTACAAATCAATAATTATTTGCAAGGATTGATATGTCACCTAACCGTTCCTATAAACAAGGACCCACAACTAACTTCTATCATAGCTTGTAAAAGTATTAGGTTTCTCTCGTACTCTTTTTATACTCACTCATATCCTTTTTTTTTTCCCTGACTCACGTACTTAGTTGTGCTTTAAGAGTCTTTTGTTTCTAGATCTCGCATCTTAATCTCTTAACAAAGGTCACTCATGGTGATTTGTGAGATCTAGGAATCCGCCTTAGCCCGTCCAGCCTGGCGTGGAGAGTTCTAGATTTTGGTAAGTAGAAACATGAACACGATAATTGATAGTCTCCTTTGGGGTTAGAAATGCGACATTTCCATGGATGATAACCCTAACCCCTCACTCCCTCGCGTCTCTTCCTCTTCCTCCCAGGAGTTTCTCAAACAAGTCCAAGCTGCCCTCAAGCGCCATGGCCCTCTCGGTGATTTTTAATTACCCATTTACCACCCCCCCCCCCCCCCCCCAAAACACAGCAACAACGCTCACTCCCATTCCTGTGCTTTTTTGGTTACTTTCTTGACTTTCAGGTGCGACGCAATCCCATAACGTGAGGCCGAAGCGCGCCACGGTGGCTCTGCGAAATGCCGCGAACAAGTTTGAGGAGGAAACGCCGTCAATTTCGGACACCGGCGAAGGCTGTAAAAACGAGTCCTCTTTGCAGGTGAAATCTCTGAGTGTTGGTGCACACAAGAAGGTGCAGTTTTTAACTGAGATCAACAATGCCACTGCACAGCCGCAGGGTAATTTTGTTATTTTGTTGCCTTTTGCACGCTTATTAGTATATTTTGCATTCGGTATTAATAGACCAAGGTGCAAATTCCATACCAGTGCAACTTTTTAGGACATGACAGCAAACATTCATTACAATTTTTATGCTCAAAGTTGCATTTTTACTGTAGTTACTAACAATTTATTCTCTTTCACGTGGCTAAACCTCACTCTCAAACTCTCCTTAAGATAAAGACCTTCTTGTTTAGGTTTATGTATAACAATAACAACCGTAGCAAATAGCCTTGTCCCAAGTATCAAAGCTGATGAGGCTCTCCTAGACTAGCTTCTTTACCGGACATATGTGAGGACCTTTGCTCATTTGACACTACATATGGGTGCTGATGCATCGGCTTTAGCTCAAGCGGGTTACTTTCGGGTAATGACCTAACATTAGTGCACATAATAATCCGTCTTGAGTTATCCTTGTTTGGGGGTTCTACAAGTTTTATGTTAGTTATTGAGATCCTAACATGGCCCTCTTCTTTTACTTGGGTGTGAGACAAGCTAAGAGACCATAGGTAGAGAGTTATTTAGTTTTATGTACAATGTGGATAAAATGATTACCCCTTATGTTTTGATATTAATTACAATTCCAAATCATTAACTTCAAATTAACAATAATTATCAACTAGGAATTTGGGTCTTACTTGAACTTTTTTGTTGTGATTGTTACATTGGATTGGAAACTCTTCTATGGGTGTAAATTGTTATTTTGAGAATTTATTCTTGCATTGTGGCTGACTCCATTTTGAAAATAACTGCTTATGTTATCCTACATATCCCAAAGCAGTCACTATGCCCTGCCATATATATTCTTTTTCCTCTCTTAATATGTAGGGCTCAGTGTTGTGAAAGCCACTGAGTTGGAGAACATATCATCTCATATGGGTTCACTTGCATTGACAGATGAAGCATCGATTGGATTCAATCAACATGTGAAGCACCAAAATACACAGCAGGCAGAATCCGAAACTAGTTTGGTATATGAGGGAGGCAAGAGTTCTCCGCTGCCAAAGAGAACAATAGTTACTCAAGATCATCTGCAGCAATTCAAAAACTTTTTGAGGCAACCAGCTACACAATCTTCCGTAGTGGGATTGCCATGTCCTACAACGACATCAGTCCATTCAACTTCAGCTCCAATGCTGAATTCTATAACTCATTGTTCTAATTCCTGTATAGATAGTGGTTCACATGTGGCTGCAGAACCTTATGGGAACCTGAATGTTAATCCTCATCCTATAACTCAAGGGGATGTTAAATCACCAAATAATTCCCTGAAAGACACCAATAGAATATCAATTGATCAGGTGGCAAGTGCAGTCCAAGATTGTAATTCACTAATTGATGCAGAGTTGACGCTTAAGCAAAGTGACCCATCTAAGGAGCAGCAAGGATGTATGTTAAAGGATACAAGTATTTCAAAATGTACCTCTTGTCGTGATGACATGTTAAGTAAAGGGGAAGTGTCTGCAGCTGTTACCAACATACAGCCTCAGGTTCCTACTTCATCTTCAGAAGTGAAATTGGAGTCTTCTAAGTTGGAAAAGCAAGAGAAAAATACAAGTTCTAAAGCATCATCAGGCCTTCGAAAGAGGGCCTATGACCCTGAATTGTTTTTCAAAGTCAATGGCAAGCTTTATCAAAGGCTTGGCAAGATAGGTAGTGGTGGAAGCAGTGAGGTACACAAGGTGATTTCATCAGACTGTACAATCTATGCACTTAAAAGGATAAAATTAAAGGGTCGTGATTATGCCACTGCATATGGCTTTTGTCAAGAGATCGAGTATCTAAATAGGCTGAAAGGAAAGAATAATATTATCCAGCTTATAGATTATGAGGTACTCTCAACCTATTTCTGTTATGAATATGATACATAGCAGTTCTTACTTTTTAAGTATTGCTATTTTATCTTTCTCTTATCCCAACCATGTATTGAATTCAGTCTTTTTGTTTTATGCCCCATGTCCCTCCTATGGTTTCTTTCAATAGGTTTGGATTCTCCTCTGCTCTTATAGATGACTACTTAGAAATTTTACAGTCCTAATGCCTGGAGCTGGAGGTTCTACTCTTTTCTAGGTATTCCTCTATATAGGTTGAATCAATTAGACAGTCAAGGACATGCCAGAAAGTAGTGTCTGTATGTAATCAGTTTTCTTGTTATAACTTTGCATTTTCCTTCTTTTTCTTATCTACATTGTCCATGTCTACTACCAAATTCCACAGTAATCATTTTGAATAATGATAATAGTGCTCCTGCCCCCACCCACCCCTTTTTTTCTTTTTTGAATTAGGTATGGAAGTAATCTCTTATTAAGGTAAGTGTTATTTTAGTTCCATATTGATGACATGGGTTTTACCAAAGTTCTATGGGTGGCCAAAAAAACTAACATCCCTGGTGTCAGAAGGCTCCTCACTATGTGAATGTATGGGGGAGAGTCATTGTACAGTCTTACCCTTGCATATGCAAAGAGCCTGTTTTAGGATTTGAACCCATGACCCACCAGTCACGAAGGCTCAACTTTACCGTTGCACCATGCATTGTTATTAAATAGTGGCGCCATAGCTGCCATGGCGGAATGATATGATAGTTTTTGCCAACCACCATTGGCAATTTGTGAAGGGAGGCTCACTATGGTGGCACCATAGGTTGCCTTGCCATGGTGTGTTTATATGATGGAATTTCAGCCTTCTGCCTTATTTTGCTATCTGCCATTGATAACACTGGTGCCAGGGCTTGCCCTCTATGGGTGAATGGTGACCTAATGTTGCTTAAAATATTTTCTCAATTAGGATCACTGGATGGGTAAAGTGTATTGAGGATCCCTGTTATGTAATTACTTTCATTCACTTGTGTATATAAAGAAGGGAGCAGTTGCAAATTATTTAGCCAACCTTGCACACAGTCCTCTATCTAGGTTAGATTCTTTCTTGTGAGATGATATTGCCGGAGTTTCTTTCCTCTAAGATGCAACTCCTTCTTAGGGGTTTGACCTTAGTGCATTTTAAAAAAATCATTATGAAATTATGCTTGTGAATTTTATTCAGTTATCTTTGAATTAAGTCCATTCTATTTGTGTGTGCGCTCCGTGTTTACGTACATACATTTGGTCAGTTATCTTTGAGAGTTCATGTGCATCTAGAAACAGGAGACTGCATATCTTTGGTTGATTTGTATGTAACATATTTTACTTGTGATAATTTTCTTGGTTTTGTATTTGTGATGGATTTGATTTAAGGATTACTTTATTTGTGTTCTAGTGTTATTCATTTTTACCCACTCTTGTGATTAGGTGACTGACAAGGCTTTGTTTGAGGGAGTCATAAATGGCTCCTTCAGTAATAAGGATGGTAGAGTCAAGGATGATGGATATATATACATGGTACTTGAATACGGGGAAATTGATTTGGCTCATATGTTGTCTCAAAAGTGGAAGGAACTGGATGGAAGCAACCAGACCATAGATGAGAACTGGCTTCGGTTTTATTGGCAGGTTTAAGTCTGTAATGTAACTTTGAAAGTATTTTATCATTTCTCTGAAACTGCATGCTGCATATTACTTTTTTGTCTTGTCAGTTCAGTGGTTAAAAGATCTTGTGTTCGAGTTATCTAAAAGAATGCAAGAAAAACTTCCTTTTGGACTTTTATGTGTTCTGGTGTCTAATCTGCTCTGGTTTTCATGTTTCATATACAATATGAAAGCAATCTCTTTTTTGTTGTGTGAGACAAAAAGCTTATTTATTCAGTGTTTTGTTGATAGTCATCTTTGAAATAATCAAATAATTTTCTCTTGCACTCTTCTCCAGTTTTGGTATGGAATAGTATTGTAGTTCTGCTGAAGTAAATTATCTGAAACTGTTTTGTTGATACCTTCAGCAAATTCTTCAAGCTGTCAACACAATTCATGAAGAACGTATTGTGCATTCTGACTTGAAGCCAGCTAACTTCCTCCTTGTCAAAGGTTCCTTAAAACTGATTGATTTTGGAATAGCCAAAGCAATAATGAGTGATACAACAAACATCCAACGTGATTCACAGGTATTGCATACTTCTATCCATAGTTATCAATCTCAGGTAGCGGTGTGTAGCAGGAAGCAGGATGGCTGCTGTTTCAAATATTGTAATACTATCTAAACAATTTTTACAATTGTACTACAACATAATTAATGCACCAGAAACCTTTCTTTTGTTTATAAAAAAAGATATAAACCAGATCACGATATATTATTTTAAAAATTTGTGATTGTGATTGTGCTAATAATAATAATTTATTTTTAATAATAATTAATGGTAGTAAAATAAGGAATTAATAAAAGGAGGGAGAAAATTTCACCAGAATATGACCCGAGACCTGTGTACTACCACATCTAGGAGAAATAAGGACATTTTAATGAAGTAAGAAAAATGAAAGATTGTGGTGGATTAATAGATAATGAACATAACAAATTAGAAGAAAAATAATTAGCAGAATTTGAACTGGGAACTGGGAAGTCTATAGGAAGAAAGAATGGTACAAGGAAAAAATAATAGGCTTGTAAAGTGTGAAGAAACCAATGTTAAAACAGTGGTATCTTTTTGTGGAATGGTCAAGGAAGAAAGGTTTCAAATACTATTGTGTTTTTGAAGCAAAAAAAAAAGCAGCCTCATTCAAGGAGGGGTGGCGGTCACCTATCACAATAGTGATGTTATAGCATGTGAAAAGGCACTCTTTTGGCTGCTATTGAAAACTGCTCTGCTGTAGCACGCTATTGACTACTTAGTAATTTTATCTCTTTTCTCCCATTTTGTTCACTTGTACTGAATACTATAATTGAAATGCATGTCTTTCACACTTTGTCGTTGTGGCTCTATGTGCTGCCATTTTCTTTAAACTGACTCATAGCATGCCTGACTGAAGTATCCCCTGCATATGTTAATTCGTTATCATAGTGTTTACTAATGAGGTACATAGTAACTCTTATTTAATTCATAGACTCTATTTTTAAAATAATATACTATCACAATATATTTCATATCTTTTTCCATGTGTCAAGGGACCAATATGGAAAAAAAATATGAAATATATTATTAATGGAGAAGAATATACTACAGAATGAATTCTGCAATACCCAGAGCTAGTGCTCCTACAAAGGTTCACATCTTTGTCCACAACTAACAGATAAGCAAAAGCTAACTCTTTTCTCTCCCCTCTCCCGCTATACAAGGCATTATGCCATATTTGCTCTCTCATAAACCAATTCCTCTCTCTAATTCCAATTCGGCCCCTTCTTATTTCTCCTGTTATATGTTTTCCAAACCCAAGGCCCATGATTGAGTTGGACTGGACCGACTGAACAATGGGGCCTGATAGTCTTCAAATAAGACATCTTAAGGTCATGTGAATAGGTGATCTTTACTTTGCTAAGCTTTAACAGATCAATTATATCTGAAAATGCTAATTTTTACTTAGTTTTCTTTCGATTACTGCAGGTTGGTACTCTAAGTTACATGTCACCAGAAGCATTTATGTGCAATGAGAGTGATGCAAGTGGAAACATCATAAAATGTGGTCGGCCATCAGATATCTGGTCCCTTGGCTGCATTCTTTATCAAATGGTATATGGGAGAACACCATTTGCAGATTACAAGACATTTTGGGCAAAATTCAAAGTTATAACTGATCCAAATCATGAAATTATGTACGCACCAGTTTCAAATCCATGGCTTCTGGATCTTATGAGAAGGTGTCTAGCATGGGATCGCAATGAAAGGTGGAGAATTCCTCAGCTGCTACAGCATCCTTTTCTAGTTCCCCCAGTCCCATGTCATTCATCTTTTTACCAAGAACAAACCTTTAAATTGCTGCAACTTATATCTGAAGCTTGCATAAATGACCCAGAATCATCACAGCTCTGTTGTCAGCTCCAACAGGTGCTTGGTAATCCCATCAAGTCAACTAGTATTCATTCATTAAATTCACTAGACCAACAGCATAAATTGCTGTCCCGAATATCAGAACTTTGTATTCTACTACAGGAACGATTGACAAAGACAGATAAACTATAGGTGCTTGTTTTGTTTAAGCTTATATTGAGGAATTTATAAATTATTTTGTCAAAAGATGTCTTAAGAGGTGAAGTAAGCCAGTGGTTTCTTATTGTTCATTCCAATTTCCAGTGGTTTTTATCCAATCATTTTTCTCTCCAATGTACTAGTAACTAGAAAGGAAGGTATAACCTTGTTGTCATGACATGTTTCATGTTTATGGTGCCTCAATTGTGTTCCTCATTTTTCAGGTGTTATAATGTGTGGAAAAGTGTAAATTTAAAAGGTGCTATATGAAGCAGTATATTGGAAAATTTTCGAATAGATGGTTTGTCAAATGAAGTAATGAAACATGCAAGGTTAGTGTAAATTTTTTTCAAACATTAAAAAATGAAACATGAATTTCAGGGAAGGTATGGAAGCGTTTTTTGACGTGGACTAGCCATCTGATTCAGGTAATACATGTGCCTTCCTACCTGCCTAAAGTGGAGTGGCGTTTTTAGGATTGAGGTGGTCCGTTGTGGTATTGACAACCTTTATAGGATGTGATGATGTTACCATTATTGACAGATTCATAAAATTTCTTTCGTGGAGATAAAAAATAGACTATAATATTTTAACTGACAAAATATTACAAGTTTTTATAAAATACATAATTTCTTGATAAAAAAAATCAAAATAATTAAGTTTCTACATATTTAAAATGAGTAAAATCAGTATCGATTTATTTTCTTTTATTTTTACATTCTTTCATTTAAAAAAATTATCATATGAGAACAATAACTATTTTTTATGAGAAAAAAATAATAATTATTTTAAATATTCAACTAAGAAGATTTACTTAATTGGAACAATCGCTCCCATAATTACCAACGTTCATCCTTTCATGGTTGTTATATGCATTTCACCAAATCTGCAATATTAACATTGGATTTGGCACGTTTAAGTGAGGAGTGCATTCCCCTCCCAAAAAAAAAAGTTAAGAGTGTATTTTAAGATTAGAAAACCATTAATTGAAAAAACTAAAGTGTGGTGAGGGAGGGATCAAATTACTATTATATATGAAAATTTTCATCAATTACTTTTTGAATAATTTTATATCTAACTGTGAAGAAAAATGCCAATAAGACTATAATAACTGATTTTGCACTTCTTTTATTATTAATTCATTTTAAAATTTAATTATCTAACAAAATGGTTGGTTTTAAAATAAATATTAAAATTATAAAAAAAAACAAAAAGATGTGTTATTTGTTCCTCTCTTTTTGTAACATCCTTTCCTATTAAGTGGGTGTTCCAACTTCCAACCCCGCCTAATTGTATTTGAGTTGGTTTACTCTCTCCCTATTGCTAGAAACTGATAAAATTTCTTTTATTTTTTTTTTTTTTCAGAATACTTTATAGTTGTCGGTGACGACAATTCTGTAAGCTTTATCCTCCGAATAATTAAGATTGGCTATTCCTCCTCTCTCAATGATACTATTTCTGACACATGTCTATAAATCTTGAGGGCTAATCCTATGTTTGGATGAGGAGAAAGAAAAGAAGAGAAAAAAAATTTATATTTAAATAGAAGGGAAAATAAAAATAAAAAATAATTTTTTTTTCTAAAAAGTTAACTATTCTTTTTTGTTTTCTTTTATTTTTTCTCTAATCAAATAAGAGAAAATATATTATTATGCATATTCTTTTTTTTTTTCATTTCCATTCTTTTCAAATGGATTCTAAGAAATGGTTTTTTCTCCAAGCATATATTTACAGCATCTCCAAAGATTGTTTTGTGGGTGAAGAAACTGTATCTACCAATTTCTTCATCGTTGGAGCAAACCTACATAAACACACAATTTCTTCACAACAAGATTCGTTCCTTCACCATAAAATCATTCCTTAGCAATTAAAAATGATTATTTTACACAAAAAACTACAATCAACGAACAATCCAAAAAAGAGGAGAAAAAACTAAAATTGAAGAAGGCGAAGAAGAATAGCGAATCTGGTTGCCTCCATCGACAATTGCCTTGCTGCCACACCTCGCCTTGCCGTTGCGCCACGCCGAACCAACTTCGTCGCCATCACACCTCCATTTTCGTTGCACCTCCCTTGTCATCGCACCTCCATCGTTGTTGCACCTTCCTTGCCAATGCACCTCCATTGCTATCGCACTCCGGTGCACCTGGCATGAGATCTATTTTGGGGATGAGAGGGATAAGGATAGTGATGTTGAAATAGAGAAGGAGAGTAAGAGAGAAAATGTGATGGGAACTATGTTGCTCTCTCAAAACATTATGGTGAAAGTAAGAGACAGAGAGAAAACGAAAGGGGGGAGAGTGAGAGACAAAACGTATGGTGAAGAGGTGAAGAGTGTTAGTGTCAAGAACATATGAGTTCCTTGACGCACACACTTGCACAAATAGAGAAAAATGTATGAGATTGGAGAGAGAAATTTTTTGATCACAATCTATTCTTTTCTGCAAATGTATAAACTCATTCAACCATCTTATTGAATTATCAATTGTATTTATACATCATTGTTAAAGATTGAAATGATAAAACTGAAAATTACAACTCAACACCTTACTTTCTATTTTTTAGCAACAAACTACTTACTAATTAACTAACTTTCTAACAAATGAAAGCTAACTGACTTATCCACAAATGGATCAGGATTACTACAACACCCTCCTTTAATTCTGATCATCAATCAGCTTTAATCATCAGTTTACTTCTCAGTTCTTCAAACTTGGCTTTCTTCAATGGTTTTGTCAGTAAATCAACAAGATTATCTTCTGATTTGCAATAGATGAGCTTGATATTTCCTTTGTTAACTTTGTCCCTGATAAAATGATACCTAGTATCAATGTGCTTGATGTTCCCATGATCTACTGGGTTCTTAGCAAGACTGATTGCTGACTTATTATCAATCAACAAGCAAACTGGTTCCTTCTTCTAAATCTTCATTTCTTTCAGCATTTTTCTCAACCACAGACCTTGAGATGCTCCAAGGGAAGTTGCTATATATTCAACTTCACAAGTAGATAATGCTACTGGATCATCTTTCTTCGAGCTCCGGGATATTAGAGCTTCACCATACATGAACACATAGGCCGCAATGCTCTTCCTGTCATCCTTGTCCCTCCTCTAATCTGAGTCAGTATAGCCAAGCAGATTTTTATTTGATTCATTTTGTCCAAAAGGTAGCAACACTCCATAATTAGTTGTGCCCTTCACATACCTTAAAATCCTCTTTGCAGCCATCATGTGAGAAATCTTAGGTGCCTTCATAAACCTTCTTATAGTACCAACACTATAAGCTATGTCAGGTCTTGTATTACACAAATACCTGAGTGAGTCAACTATTTGTCTGTACAAGGTAGCATCTGCTAGTTCTACTTCATCATTCAAGCTCATCAATAGTCCAGTTTCAACTGAAGTTGCAGCTGGATTGCAATTGCTCATCTGAAACTTCACAAGCAAGTCAGCTATGTATTTACTTTGATGCATCACCACACCTGCTTTAGTTTCCTTGAATTCAATGCCAAGGAAATAGGATAGTTGGATCAAGTCAGTCATTTCAAATTGCTTCATCAACAACTGCTTGACTTTGTTGATTTCTGACATGTTGCTCCCAGTGATCAATAGATCATCCACATAGAGGCACAATAGGATTAAATCTACAGTAGTCTTTCCTTTAATATAGACACCATGTTCAGAAATACATTTCTCAAACCCAATCTGGTTGAGAACACCATCAATCTTCTTGTTCCAAGCTCTTTGAGCTTGTTTTAAGCCATACAGGGCCTTTTTTAATTTGTACACTTTGTCTTCCTGGCCATCAACTTGAAAACTTGGAGGCTGATCAACAAACTCATCTTCTTCAAGATGACCATTTAGAAAAGCAGACTTGACATCCAATTGATGCATTGACCACCTTCTCAGACTTGCAATTGCAACTACAAGCCTTATTGTCTCAATCCTTGCTACTGGAGCAAAAATTTCACCATAGTCCACACCTTCTCTTTGCACGAAACCCTTTGCTACTAGTCTTGCCTTGTGCTTAACCACCTCTCATTTGGGATTCTTCTTCACTTTAAAGACCCATTTAACTGCAATAGGTCTTTTCCCTTTTGGGAGATTCACAAGATCCCAGGTGTGGTTCTTCTTAATTGAGCTCAATTCCTTCTTCATTGCTTGAATCCATTGAGGTTCTTGCAATGCTTCCTCTACATTTATTGGCTCAGCACCAGCATAAAGCCAAATGCATTAGATCACCACCTTCAGTGATTTGATCATCTTTATAAACTTCATAATCTCTCAAATTTTGGGGAACTTGTGTCACTCTTGTTGACTTTCTCAGATTACCTTGGTCAGATGTGGCAGTTGTTACTACAACATTATTGCCACTATAATCTGCTTCAATAAGGAATCTTGCATTTCTGCTTGTAGACTCGAGTTCCAGCCTCCAGTTTTTAAACTCATCAAATTCCAGATCCCTGCTAATTGCAATTTGCTTGGTCCTTGGATCAAATAGCTTGTACCCTCCTATCTCATGGTATCCAAGAAATACCATCAATTCACCTTTGTCATCCAGTTTCTGTCTCAACTAGCTAGGAATGTGTTTGTAGCAAATAGCACCAAAAATTCTCAAATGCTTCACATTGGGTTTGATGCTTGACCAAGCTTCTTCTAGAGTCACACCATTTAGTCTTTTTGTAGGACTTTTATTCAGCACATACACAACAGTGGAAGCAGCTCCACTCCACAAGTTTTGTGGCAGATCCTTGCATTTGAGTATTCTCCTAACCGCATTCATAATTTTTCTATTCTTCCTTTCTGCTAACCCATTGTGTTGTGGAGTGTAGGGTGGTGTGAACTCATGTACAATTCCTGCTTCATCACAAAATTCTAGGAATTCTTTTGAGGTGTATTCACCACCTCCATCAGTTCTCAACACTTTAATCTTCCTAGAACTTTGATTTTCAATATAAGCTTTGTACTTCTTAAATATATTAAACACATCACTCTTTCTTTTGATCATATAAATCCAAGTCTTTCTAGTGAAATCATCTATAAAGGTTACAAAGTACCTATTTCCTCCAAGGGACTCTACTTGTATAGGGCTACAAACATCTGAATAGATGATTTCAAGCTTCTGAGTTGATTTTACTGGGATAAAATTCTTGAATGGATTCTTTGTCTGCTTGCATTCCAAACAATCCCTACATTTCTCCTGTGGTTGCTGTAGTTGAGGAATTCCTTGTGCAAACTTGTGCATTTGAGCAAGATCTCTGAAATTCAGGTGTCCAAGCCTATAGTGCCAAAACCATTCTTCTCTGTTACTTACAGCACTAAGACATTTGTGCTCAAGTGCTTGCGTTCCAACCTTGAAAGTTCTATTTTTGGTCAATGTTGTTTTTATGATTAGATATATGTTTTTTTCATATACCAGCATCATCATGTCCTTCATAGTTATCTTAAAGCCTTTCTGAAGTAACTGACCAAGGCTTAGAAGATTGCTGCTTATGCCTGGAGCATAAAGTACATCCTCTATGCAAGTTTCTCTGCCATTTTTCATCTAAATCAGGACATTTCCAATTCCTTCAACAAGCATGGTGATGTCATCTGCAAATATCACTTTGCTTTTCATTCTTTCATCTAGACACACGAACCAGTCTTTGTGGCCAATCATGTGTGTAGAGCATCCTATGTCTAAGTACCATTGACCCTTGTCATCAGGCATTGTCTTGTTTGTTACCATCAACAGGACAGGTTCAAAAACTGAATCTGCTCCTTCTGCAAGTTGAGCCTTATCAACAAGATTTTTATCCTTGTACCAGCAATCAACAGCATAGTGTCCCTTCTTTCCATAGTTGTAACAATCTACATTCTTCTTGTCCTAGGTCTTTTTCCTCCTCTCCTTCAATTTCCAATATGTCCTCCTCTATTGGAACTTTGGTTGCCATTGTGTTTCTAATCTGAGCGCTCTCTTGATCCATGGTTCCCTCTTCCTCTTAAGTTCTTGAATCTCTCTCTCTTTCCTCTGGATGATTCATTTCCAGAGTTCTTCAGGTTTTGTTGAGCCTGAAAAACTGTTTCAACAGGTTTTGTACTACAATTATTCCTTTCTTGCAATCTTTGCTCATGGGCTTCGAGGGAACCTTGTAATTCATCAATGCTCATGGATTCCAAATCCTTTGATTCCTCAATAGCAACCACAATGTGGTTGAATTTTGGATTCAAGGATCTTAATACTTTCAATCAGCATTAGATCAGTGAACTTCTCACCACAGCCTTGTGGAAGCAATGCTTTCCAAGATTATTTTGATGATGCCAAAGACTCAAGTCAAGAATCAAGAGTCAAGCAAGTTTCCAAAATCAAAGATTCTTTCAATCAAGATTCAATATTCAAGTAAAGAATCAAGAGAATACTCAATTAAGATAAGTATTAAAAGAGTTTTTCAAAATATTGAATAGCAAAATTTTGTTCAAAATAATTTTTCAAAGAAAAATATTTTACCAAGAGTTTTACTCTCTGGTAATCGATTACCAAAAGGTAGTAATCGATTACCAGTAGCCAACATTCTTTTCAAACTAATTTACAAAGTTGTAATCGATTACCATGATGATAACTGCTAAATAATTGTATTTTGATAGTAGAAAATAAGGCAAAATTGTCTTTAAAAATAATTATTTAACAGTTATTTGCGCTTAAATATTAAAGAATTGATATTTTGTTGAATTTTGGCTGCAGATATAAAAACTGGAGGTGTAACAAGCAAAAAGGCCAGAAAAATTAAAGAAAAGAAGAAAATCTGAAGCAGGCCCAATCCAATACGTGCGCTGAGCGCGCGTCACACGCTAAGCCCATGATCCAACAGAAGCGCGCGCTAAGCCTGCAACACGCGCGCTAAGCCCGCAATCTAACAGAAGCACACGCTAAGCCTGCAAAATGCGCGCTAAGCGCGCGATCTACACGCACTGAGCGCGCCTACGAAGGCCCAAAGCCCACTTCAACAGCTATAAATAGAGAGTCAATCCAAGGGACAGAGGACACCACGACAGAACCCCCTCTCCTAGGGGTTTCATTTACTCCCTTTCTTTCTTTCACCCTCCTTCTCATTGTAAAGCCCTCAATGGCCATGAGTGGCTAAACCCCCTTAGTTACGGCCTGACAGGCCTAGAAGCCAATGTGATGTATGATGTACTCTTCACTATTTATCAATGCAATACCAGGTTTTTCTTTCCTATTTTCTTTTCTGTTTTTACCTTGCATACTCATCTTTATATTCTGTTAGGGGTTAGATGCTCGGGAGAGGGTAACTTCTAAATAAGATTTAAAGAAGATATGCATGCATTAGTTTTAGGGGTTAGACGCTCGGGAGAGGATAACTTCTAATAGAACAAGAAGAAAAGATATCATAATAAAATCATTGCTAGGCATAGAGTGATTGCATTATGCCCATGCGTCAAAGCAAACAACTAGAATTAGAACTTCATGCATTTTATCTATTGAGTCTTTGCAAAGGCATTTGGGGGATAGATAGGTAAAATAGGCTTGTCATCGTGAGGCATCAGGGGCAAGTAAATGAATAGATGTGGATGGGATAAAATCACCTGAATTGGTAAAGAAAAAATCATAAACTCATACATCCTAGGCAGATAAGGCAAGTCAGTTCCTAACACTATTTTATCTTGAATTTATCTTTTATCTTTCTTATCTTTCATCTTTTTCTTTATCTTTTAATTTTATCTTTAATTCTTTTATCTTCTAATTTTATCTTTAAATCTTTTATCTTTTCTTTACCTTATCTTCTATATTTCTTTATCTTTTATTCTTAAATTCTTATCTCTTGCTTTTAAATTGGGTTTGCATTAATCTAAGTACAAACAAAGTCCCTGTGGATTCGACACTCGGACTTCCGAGAACTTTACTACTTGTAACGATTTGGTACACTTGCCAACGAGTTAACAAGTTTTTGGCGCCGTTGCCGGGGACTTTGTTTTTCGTACTTGATTAACTGCATATTCTAATTTGTAAGCAATTAGTTTTCAGTTTCTATTTTTATTTTTATTTTATTTTTTGTTTTTTTTATCTATTATTTATTTTAGCTGCTTTATTTTATTTTTCAATTTTTTTTCTCGTTACTCATTCTTACTTTATTCTTTTTTTAAATAAAAAATAAAAAAAATTATTAAAATAAAAAAAAAATTATTTATTCTGTGATAACGTGCACGGTAGTTATTTCTTTTGTTAACAGTGCACACTCCTTCTTCGAAGAACGCATCATGGCAGAAAATCATCCACAGAGAATGACGCTAGAGGATTACTCTAGCCCTATTATACCTCAGTACTTCACCAGCATAGCTAGACCAGAGGTGCAGACGGCCAACTTCTCATATCCATATTCCTTAATCCAGCTGATTCAAGGGAATCTATTTTACGACCTACCAACTGAAGATCCATACGCACACCTGGCCACATACATCGACATTTGCAACACGGTGAAGATAGTAGGAGTGCCTGAAGATGCCATCCACCTTGACTTATTTTGTTTTTCCTTGGCCGGTGAAGCAAGAACATGGCTTCGCTCGTTTAAAGGGAATAGCCTGCGGACATGGGACGAGGTGGTGGAGAAGTTCTTGAAGAAATATTTCCCAGAGTCCAAGACCATTGAGGGAAAGGTGGAAATCTCATCCTTCCACCAACACCCTCATGAATCATTGAGTGAAGCCCTTGATCGCTTTCATGGGTTACTTTGGAAGACTCCTACACATGGGTTTAGTGAGCCAGTCCAGCTCAACATCTTTATTGATGGCTTGCAACCCCATTCCAAGCAGCTCCTTGACGCCTCAGCCGGTGGAAAGATCAAGTTAAAGACTCCAGAAGAAGCTATTGAGCTAATAGAGAATGGCGGCCAATGATTATGTCATTCTATGCGACCAAGAGCCCAGCCCACAGGAAGAAAGCACTAGGCTAGAAGAATTGCTGGTACAATTCATGCAGGAAACAAGGTCACATCAGAAGAACACTGATGCAGCAATCAGAAATCTGGAAGTACAATTAGCTAAGCTAGTTGCTGAAAAGCCCACCGAAACCTTTACGGTAAATACTGAGATGAAGCCCAAAAAGGAGTGCAAGGTAATTTTAACTGAGGAAGATGTGGAAGAAGAAAAGAAGGAAGAGATAGAAAGAAATGAGGAGAAAGCACAACAATGGGAGAAGTACTCACAAGTAGAAATTCAACAAGAAAGTATTCTCCAAGTCAATACCACTCCTCATCAACTGATTGTCAAGGAAGAAAGACATGGAAAACATGATAAACCCTTAAGTGTCCTTCTCTCCTTGACCACCAACACCTTTCTTGCTACAATATGGAAGGTGTTTCCAGCATACATGAGTTTCATGGCGTCTCTAGCTAAGAGGCGAAAATGCAAGGAAGATGTGTTCTACGTGACCTTCATGCCACCTTGAAGGCATTTGACTCGTCAAGCTAATGACGTTAAAGAAGCGCTTACTGGGAGGCAACCCAGGATTTCTGACTTTATCTCTTTTAGTTAATTGCAATTTGTTTCTTTTAGGATAGTTGTGTTATTTCTTTTCTTAATTTGTGCATTTTGATTTTATGCATTTTAATTTCAGTAGTTTAAATTTAGTCATTGAATAAAAATTGCATGATATTTGTGAAGTTACTATTTAGGCTTTTTCTGAAGGATTCAACACTTGAAATGCTACATGACAATTGTGAAAATACTGGTTTCCTGGAAACAAGAGTCAGTCAACCAGTGAGACATGAATCACAAAGAGAGAAAAGGTTAGCTTGATGGAAAGAGATCATGTTCCGGTAAGCCGATAACTTTATCTTGTCCCGGAGAGCTGTGTGAACTTAATTATGAGAGAACGTCTGTTTTTAAATTCCTAATTTTGCATCATTCTTAGACTGTTAGATTATTTACATAAGGTGGATATGATCAAGGCCATGTTTTTTTTATTTTAGCCACATAGCCAAAAAGCCAACCTGTGATGAAATTTATCCCTTGCACCCTTGTTGAGCCAAAATTAGTAATTATTTTTTTAAAAAAAAAACCCCTGAGCCTAATTGTGATATCTCTAACCTTATTTTAAGGTTCTAAGAGAGCATAAAGGTTTTAGTCATAATAAACCCCTAATTTGGGGGATGGGTAGAATGAAGATGGTCTTGGGAATGTAAAAGTAGCACATAATAAGGCACCCAAAAAAAAAACAAAAAAAAAAGGAGCTTGTAAGCCCAAAGTCTCTTTCCAAAAAAAAAATAGAAAATAAGAGCAGAAAAAAAAAAAAAGGTGCCATAAGTGCTAAGGTTGGAAATAAGAAAAATAGATTGCATATGTGTTAAGGCTGAAAAACAAATAAAGCCTAGGCTAAGTATAAGTTTTTCTAGGATGAATGCTCTCTCATAACCTTAAGTTTGAAATCCCAGAAAAACCATGATTTATTGTCTAGCCAGGCCCCATTACAAGCCAATAAAAGTCCTTAGTGATCCACCAAATGTAAGTAAGAATAACTTTAATTGAGATGAAGTGCAAATTTGGGAATCTTAATTGCAGGTCGTAAAATTTCAAACACTCACCCCAAACACTTGTGCGTAGAGATAAACACTAACCTTGTGAGGAAAGTGAGGCAAACCAACTTGATTGATTTCCGATACTAACCAATTTCATCTTGATGTAATTTATGCTTCCATTGTGGGATTATGACAAATGCGGAAAGGACCAGTTGGAGGAATCTGAGAAATTGCAGCCATTGAAAGTGTTGAAGCATTTGGAGCCTGCTTTTAATTTGATTTGCTTGGGGACAAGCAAAGTTTTAATTTGGGGGATTTTGATAACTGCTAAATAATTGTATTTTGATAGTAGAAAATAAGGCAAAATTGTCTTTAAAAATAATTATTTAACAGTTATTTGCGCTTAAATATTAAAGAATTGATATTTTGTTGAATTTTGGCTGCAGATATAAAAACTGGAGGTGTAACAAGCAAAAAGGCCAGAAAAATTAAAGAAAAGAAGAAAATCTGAAGCAGGCCCAATCCAATACGTGCGCTGAGCGCGCGTCACACGCTAAGCCCATGATCCAACAGAAGCGCGCGCTAAGCCTGCAACACGCGCGCTAAGCCCGCAATCTAACAGAAGCACACGCTAAGCCTGCAAAATGCGCGCTAAGCGCGCGATCTACACGCACTGAGCGCGCCTACGAAGGCCCAAAGCCCACTTCAACAGCTATAAATAGAGAGTCAATCCAAGGGACAGAGGACACCACGACAGAACCCCCTCTCCTAGGGGTTTCATTTACTCCCTTTCTTTCTTTCACCCTCCTTCTCATTGTAAAGCCCTCAATGGCCATGAGTGGCTAAACCCCCTTAGTTACGGCCTGACAGGCCTAGAAGCCAATGTGATGTATGATGTACTCTTCACTATTTATCAATGCAATACCAGGTTTTTCTTTCCTATTTTCTTTTCTGTTTTTACCTTGCATACTCATCTTTATATTCTGTTAGGGGTTAGATGCTCGGGAGAGGGTAACTTCTAAATAAGATTTAAAGAAGATATGCATGCATTAGTTTTAGGGGTTAGACGCTCGGGAGAGGATAACTTCTAATAGAACAAGAAGAAAAGATATCATAATAAAATCATTGCTAGGCATAGAGTGATTGCATTATGCCCATGCGTCAAAGCAAACAACTAGAATTAGAACTTCATGCATTTTATCTATTGAGTCTTTGCAAAGGCATTTGGGGGATAGATAGGTAAAATAGGCTTGTCATCGTGAGGCATCAGGGGCAAGTAAATGAATAGATGTGGATGGGATAAAATCACCTGAATTGGTAAAGAAAAAATCATAAACTCATACATCCTAGGCAGATAAGGCAAGTCAGTTCCTAACACTATTTTATCTTGAATTTATCTTTTATCTAAATCTTTTATCTTTCTTATCTTTCATCTTTTTCTTTATCTTTTAATTTTATCTTTAATTCTTTTATCTTCTAATTTTATCTTTAAATCTTTTATCTTTTCTTTACCTTATCTTCTATATTTCTTTATCTTTTATTCTTAAATTCTTATCTCTTGCTTTTAAATTGGGTTTGCATTAATCTAAGTACAAACAAAGTCCCTGTGGATTCGACACTCGGACTTCCGAGAACTTTACTACTTGTAACGATTTGGTACACTTGCCAACGAGTTAACACATGAGCATGTAATCGATTACCAATGTTTTAAAACATTAGATTTCAAATTTCAAGAGTCACAACTTGTGATAAAACATTTTCAAATTATTTCAAACTTGTGTAATCGATTACACAATACTTGTAATCGATTACCATTGTTTCTAAATGTTTTGATGTGTAATCGATTACACTAAAATGGTAATCGATTACTAGTGACTTATTTTGAAAATTAAATTACCAAAAGTCACAATTCTTAAAGTGACTAGTTTCTGAAGATTTTTCAAAAGTCACAACCTTTAAAGTGACTAGTTTTCAAAAGAGTCACAACTTTTAAAGTTACTAGTTTTCAAAAGAGTCACAACTTTTAAAAAGTGACTAGTTTTGAAGAAATTTCCAAGAGTCATAAACTTTTAACTTGAGTCATCAAATGACTATAAATATGTGACCATGGCAAGAATTTTAAAGTGACAACTTTCAGATTTCTTTCATTCATTCAATTCATCTTTCTAAGAGTTTTTATTCAATACTTTCTTTGTAAAGAAAAGTTCATTGGCCAAAAACTTGTGCTATTCTTCTTCTTCATTCCTTCTTCCTCTTGCCAAAAGATTCAAAGGACTAACCACCTGAGAATTCTTTTGTTTCTTCCTTCTCCCTTTTGCCAAAAGATTCAAAGGACTAACCGCCTGAGAATTCTTTTGATTCTTCCTCTTCCCGTTAAACAAAAGATTTCAAAGGACTAACCGCCTGAGATATCTTTTGTTTCCCCTTACAAAGATTCAAGGGACTAACCGCCTAAGAATTCTTTGTCTTAACACATTGGAGGGTACATCCTTTGTGGTACAAGTAGAGCGTACATCTACTTGGGTTATAATATTGAGAACAAGAGAGGATACATCTCTTGTGGATCAGTTCAAGTCGAGTGTACATCCACTTGGTTGTTCAAAGAGAACAAGGGAGGGTAAATCCCTTGTGGATCTTTGCTTGTAAAGGATTTTACAAGGTTGAAAAGAAATCTCAAGGACCGGTGGTTGCTTGGGGACTGGATGTAGGCACGGGTTGTTGCCAAACCAATATAAATCTTGTGTTTGTCTTCTTCTTCCCTACACTCTTTATCTTTCCGCTGTGCACTTTTGATTTTTGCTTTACTTTTGTCTAAGTTATAGTTTCTGTTCTTTACTTTCTCATAACTTATTAGTAAAGCCTAATTGAATCTAGTAACATTAAGAAGGATAAATTTTTAATTAGTCAAGACATGTTCATAATTAATTCACCCCCCCCCCTTCTTAATTATTTCGAGGCCACTTGATCCAACAAGCCTTTCTTTGAATTAGCAAGAACTTGTAATCTACCGAAGAAATCTCTAATACCTTCACTCTCTTCCATCTGCAACAGTTCAAACTGTCTCTTCAGGGTTTGTAAGCGCACTTTCTTGACTTTATCTGCACCAGCATAAGCTTTGTTCAACGTGTCCCAGGCTTCTTTCGCAATATTTGCACCTGCGATCTTCTCAAAGTGGGTATCATCAACACACTGATGAAGAATCACCAATGCTTTGCAATCCTGCTTCTTTAATTCTTTGAATCTAGCCTTTTGTGCATCAGGAGCATTGTCTCTTAGTACTTCTACCCCATTCTCACAATGTCGATTAAATCTTGGAAGCCAAATAAAGCTTTCACCTGAACTTGCCACCTGCTAAAGTTATTGCCAGTGAGAACTAGGAGATTCGCGGGAAAATGGCCATTGGAAGCCATGTCTGTGCTTAAAGATCCCTTTTTGATCGAACCTTGCTCTAGATACCACTGTTAATGTCAAGAACAGATGAGTTCCTTGACGCACACACTTGCAGGAATAGAGAAAAATGTATGAGATTGAAGAGAGAGAGTTTTTTATCACAGTCTATTCTTTTCTGCAAATGTATAAACTCATTCAACCATTTTATTGAATGATCAATTGTATTTATACATCATTGTTAAATACTGAAATGATAAAATTGAAAATTACAACTCAACACCTTACTTTCTATTTTTTAGCAACAAACTACTAACTAATTAACTAACTTTCTAACAAATGAAAGCTAACTGACTTATCCACAAATGGATCAGGATTACTACAACAAAGAGAAGGTTTTGGAGATTGAGATAGAAAACATTTTAAAAATTTTAAAAATATTAAATATAGAATCTACTTTAACAAAAATTGTTTTTAAATGTTGCCCATCAAATATCAGTGGTCATTTCTTCAACTTGTTATGAGTAATAATTTTTTTTTTACCGTTACGTTAAAATGATTATATTTATGGGTTCAATTCATATCATTTTACACAATTTCTCAACTCCTACTTCTATTTCTTGTTCTTATTAAGCCCTAATCTTCTTTATTATCTCTCAAATGGATTCCAATCTTCAACATTACTATAATTTTTTGCAAAACCAACTACCCCCTACCGGTGACAATTTTCAAAATCTCCAACATTATATGTATTCACATTTCCAACCAAATTCCCAACATGTGGTATAGGCCTCCTTCTTTCAATGAAGAGCCCCGTACTAGTGAAAATGATCAAAATCCATCATTTTTTATGTATCCACCACCCCATCCAACTCAAACACATGTTATAGGCCTCCTTTATCCAATATGGAGCCCCTTAACACTGAATCCAAATCACCAATCGGTCTAGAAACTATTCAACTAGATGAAGGAGGAGAAAATTCGACTCAAAAAATGTCGTAAATCATTCTCAGTGTAAGAGGACATAATTCCCATTCGATAATCATGGCTCAATGTGTCAAAGGATGCAATCATAGGAGTTGATCAGTCATTAACACAATATTGGGCAAGAATCAAAGAGACATATAACAACGACGATGAGCATGTCTAATTTTTGGAGAGGGAAGATACACTCAGTTAAAAGAGAAGTAAGAGTTTCGAGAAGAACATTATAGCTTTCGCACGTAAGATTTTCAAGTAAGATACATGTAAAACATTTGCAGTTGAGCATGGTTGGTTGTTGGAAGATGAACCAAAATGACATGCATAATTTATGGATAACTCTTCAAAAAGAAGTAAGGTTTCTACTTTAGGTGCATACTCGCCGTCTTCTAAACCAGAGACAACCATTAAAGTTGATGAATATGAAACAACATCACCAATATCTCGCCCAATAGGATAAAAGGCAGCAAAAAGGAAGAGCAAAGAAAAATGAGCTACAAGCGCTAGTCCCAATCTCGATCTGTCTCGCATAGAAAGTGTAATGAAGGAGAAAAATACCAAATATGATATACTTATTGAGTTAAATGAGGCACATGAAAGGCATATGGGGTATGAAATCCTCATGAAGAACACTTCTGGCATATCTAAGAAAAAGTGTCAAGACCAAGAAAAGTATCGTGGCTATCTTAGGCAGAAACGAGGATTTTAAATGAATAGACCAATTTGATTTTGTTATTATTTAATATTGGTTGCCTATGCTAATGTTGTTTTTGTTAGTTAATTTTAGTTGTGTAGGTCATTGTTGTATTCTTAATTTAAATTTAGTTGTTATGTATTATTTGTCTTCGATCTTAGTCACATTATGGAACTAGTCGTTAATAAAACTAGTCATTGCAAAACTAGTTGTTACAAAACTAGTCGTTGTAAAATAACCTTTATGAATGATGGTATATAATTATGCAATCCTTTCTCATTCTCGCATCTTCTCATAAAATTATACAATCTTCTTATCTGATTTCCAACACTTAAGTTATCCACACAATGGATCCAAACATCAATTTTGATACACTTTGGGATCAAATCAAAGATAAGGAACTTGAAGACAACACCAACGAGGAAGTCATAAGGCTGATACTTCAGAGCCAACAAGTTAACATCATTACTCGGTGCAAACAAAGAAGAAAAGTGGTGAATCGGAATCGTGAGGAAAGACATGATCGATTGTTCAATGACTATTTCTCACCAAATCTTGTATTGATAGAGACTCAATTCTGAAGAAGGTCCCACATGCAAAGACATGTGTTTCTTCGAGTTGTGGAGGCCCTTGACAATCATGATGAGTATTTCCAAATGGGGGTAGATGCAACGCGTAGAAAAGGCCTATCATCGTTGCAGAAGTGCATTGTTGCTTTTTGTATATTTGCTTATGGCTCATTTGTTGACAGTGTGGACGAGTATATTCGGATTGTTGAAACCATTGTAGTGGAATGCTTACAGAGATTTGTATCAAGCATTTGTGCAATATTTGGGGATGAGTATCTAGGGAGGCCAAATAACGAAAACACCGGAAGACTACAACAAATGGGTGTGACATGAATGAAAAAATTGTTTAATTGCGTGGAAAGGTCAATTTTGTCGTGGTGATCATGACAACCCAACAATTATTATTGAAGTTGTGACATCACAAGACTTGTGGATTTGAAATGCAATTTTTGGCACTACGGGTTCAAATAATGTTATTATTGTATTAAATGCATCTAATGTGTTTGATGAAGTTTGGTCAGGACGATGGTGCAATACATGGTGAATGAAACCTAATATGATATGGGATACTATCTAGTGGATGACATTTATCCAAACTTTATTGCATTTGTGAAGATTATCTCAATGCCACAAGGAGAAAAAAGAAAACTATTTGCACCATGACAAGAATCAACAAGAAAGGATGTAGAACGTGCATTTGGAGTGTTCCAATCTCGATTCACAATTATATGTGGTCCGTCACGTTTTTTGGATGCTTATACAATGAAGAATATAATTTATGCATGTATCATATTGCATAACATGATTGTTGAAAACTAACGACACACGTATCAAAATCATATTGGTTACGATAATGAAGGTAATGTCATGGCAACAAACAAAGTATCTTCGGGTGTTCACCCTAGTTTCAAATCAACATATCTCCAAAGAAGAGCAAATGTTCATGACAGAGAAAAATATCACCAACTCCAACCAGATTTGATTGAGCATATTTGAGAACTTTTCAGAAAATAAAATAATAAAAAGTAATTTTATGTAAGTTTTGTATTTTTCATCATTATGTTTTCTTCTTCAATGTCATTGTGTTTAGTTATGTAATAATTCAATATTTGAATTAATTATTTTATTTCAATCATAATTAAGTGAAAGTAAAATAAAATATAAAAGAGTGATTAAAATATAAAAGAGTGATTAGTTTCTTGAAGTTTTTTAAATTTTTTTATCATTTGAATAAAATTATATATAAATTTCTTAATAATAAGATGATATTATCTAAATCACACAAAATATTATAAGAACCAAAAAAATAATTTAAAAAATTCACTTAAAAAACTCCATCAGAGATGCTCTTGATTCCGAAGCATCCATAAAACGCTGCTGAGACACAATGCAAGGTTTAATTGGGACTTTTATGCTTTTGAATTTGGAATATAAAGTTGTTAGAAGAGGTCACTCTCCTATGTTGATAAATTAATGGCAATTTCAAACATGCTGAGGCATGATCTGGTTACAATAGTCACAATTGAAATTCAAAATATTTTTCACTGTGACAATAGCTTCGGCATTTCGAAAGGAATGGTCAGAAAAAGAAACTTGACATGAGGAAGGTTCCTTAGCACTTTCCACACGTGGCACCAACACTTCAGCATTGTGTATATTGCCATTATTACCAAAAGACTTGGCTTTATGGCTAATAATAAATAATAGATTTCTAATTAATCAAACTGTTAGGCATACCCACAAACAAACTTTTAATTGTATGAACAAATATAAAATATATACTCTCTACTATCCTTTTTACAAGAAACAAATAATAGAATTAAAAACACTATCATTAACTATTTATAAAAAGCATAAACGGTAGAATTTATTACTAATTAACCTCATTCATCTCCTTAACTCTGAAAATTAAAGATTGTGTATCTTCTAGAATTAGCTTACGATCTGTGATCAAAGTCAACATACTACAACTGTTTTTTCTTATCTCGTAACTTATTTATATTTTTCACTTTTTTTTTCTTCTCTTTCTATCCTTTCATTTTATTTACATTGAGGGGCATTTTAGAGTATACATTTGTAAGACCCCTAGCTATATTCCATTTATGAATTTCCTTCAAACTTACATCGCGTTTTCCTTGTTAGGCCAAGCAAGAGATAAACCGCATTATGCCATTTTTTAAAGTTATTATATACATTCGAAGGGCCAAACAACAATATTACACATATTTTTAATTTAAATGTTATTCTAGATATGAATAGGTTGCTACCTACCAAACTTAACATTATTCACCAACAAACTCAGCATAATCACAAATAATTGAGTTTCTCAAGTATTCTAATTGGGTTTTTTAGTGCATACAAAAAAATCTTTAAACATTACTATCCGTCGTTTTCTATCTCTAGCTAGGACCTAGTTCATGATTTGCTTTAGTCAATCAAATGTAGGGACTACGGTTGTTCTTTGGTAGACAGATATGAAATGATTTCGATATATGGTTTTTAATAATTCAGTAATGTTATGCTGATTTTTCTCCTTTGCTTCCAAATAAAGTGTATTTAATTCAAATTAGATGCTTAATAAGTTTGTGTTGACGGTCACATATCTACTCCTATCCCCATCATGACCAAGTTATCATATATTCTGTTATTTCGAGGTGACATCGCTTTTATGAAATTGGACTAATCTGTACCATGATCACAAAATCGTTTTCGTTTTAAACGTCTAATGCTTTTTCTTCCTTTTTGGTTTTGACTTCTAAGTAAAGATAGTTATTGGTATATTACTTTGCAAGTTATTAAATAATATATACTCTAATTCTTTCGGTAACTTCTTTTAAATATTTAATGAATGAATTGCACGTTCACTTACACAACCACGCATATATGCAACTTTAATTTTCCTTGGGCTATAAGGAGGGAATAATCATTTCGCGGGGGAAGGGGGGAAATTGATGTCATGTTCTATGGTTGAGGAATGCTTGTTCTTTTTCTTTGTTGATCTGTGTCTTTATTTGCTAGAATTTTCTGTTGAACAAAATATCATCTCATCATCTTCAACCAGACATTGAAGTGATGGAACGCCTACCTTAGTTTCAGGAAAATGATTAACCGATAAGTGTGGATCGAAGCCATAAAAGCATGGTACATGACCATGTAA